>NC_058518.1:203694875-203994875 GCF_904849725.1 Hordeum vulgare subsp. vulgare
AGGTACATTCTTAATAAAATGGTACTTTCAGGAAGGTTGGCTAAATGGGCAATGGTCCTGTCACAGTTTGATATTAAATTTGTGCCACAAAAGGCTGTAAAAGGTCAGGCCTTAGCTAATTTTCTAGCCGCGCATCCAATTCCAGATGATTTCCCAATCGATGACCACCTTCCAGATGAAGAAGTATTTGTTACGAACATCGTTAACTCGACATGGGAAATGTATTTTGACGGTGCCTGTCGACAATCAGGGGCAGGCGCTGGAGTCGTCTTCGTGACACCAAGCGAAGCAATAATCCCGTGTTCGTTCACTTTAACCTCAGCAGTATCAAATAATGCAGCCGAGTATGAAGCTTTGATAATTGGGCTTGAGCTGGCTCTAAACATGAGGTTAGACTCACTCACCGTATATGGTGATTCCCAATTGATAATTAACCAGCTGTTGGGAGTTTACATGGTAAAAAAAGAAGAGTTAATGCCATATTTTAGAAGGGCGAAAATGCTCATGGCTACATTTGCGAATATAAATATTCAACATATTGTTCGGAGCAAAAATGACAAAGCTGATGCTTTAGCAAGTTTAGCTGCTAGCATGGCACTAACTTCTCATCAGTCAATGGATGTTCATGTTGAGGAAAGGAGAATTCTTCCGATCCTCGTTGAAGAAGAGGAAGAAGAAACAGTGGTATCTTCAGCAATGACTACCGATGTATATGAAATTGAGGTGGGGGATTGGAGATCACCATTCCTAGAATATTTACTTCATGGTTACTTACCATTGGATGTTAGTGAAAGATCTCGTATCCGCAAGAGATCAATTCATTATACATGTATAAATGACACGCTTTATAGACGCTCTCATGATAGTATCTTATTGCGTTGCCTTGCTGGAAATGAAATTATAGAAGCCTTAAAAGAGGTGCATGCCGGAATATGTGGCGCACACCAATCGGGTCCTAAATTACATTACTAGCTAAGGCGTTTGGGTTATTATTGGCCCACTATGTTTAAAGACGCCGCTAAATTTTCAAAGAGATGCCATGAATGTCAAGTGCATGGTGACTTTATACACATACCGCATGAACCACTCCATGCGACTAATATATCTTGGCCATTTGAGATGTGGGGGATGGATATAGTAGGGCCAATTCACCCGCCAACATCCAAAGGCCATAAATTTATTTTAGCCGCAACCGATTATTTTTCTAAATGGGCTGAACTTACACCACTAAAGGAAGATAAGGCGGAAAATGTTGAACATTTTATAAGAACACAACTCATATATCGCTTTGGTGTTCCTGCTCGGATCATGTCTGATAATGAAACTCCTTTTAAAAACAAACATGTAGACAAGTTATGCTCAAAATTTAAGATAGTGCATTCTTATTCTACGGCATATAATCCGGCCGCTAACGGACAAGCGGAGGCTTTTAATAAGACTCTATGTAAATTGCTAAAAAAATTTGTATCAAAAAACAAACGCGAGTGGCATGAAAAACTACTCGAAGCCTTATGGGCTTATAGAACCACAACACGCACACCGACAGGGATGACACCTTATTCCCTCGTGTTTGGAGGAGAAGCGGTTTTGCCTTTGGAAGTATAAATTACTTCACTTAGGGTCGCTACTCATGAAAAATTATCAGAGGAAGAATCAACACAACTACGTCTTGATGAATTAGAAAGACTTGAAGGAAAACGACTTCAAGCCTTGCAAAATCTCGAGGCATATCAAGCTAGGATGTCTCGAGCTTTCGACAAACGTGTTAAACGTAGGTCTTTCAAACAAGGAGATTTGGTTCTCGCTGTCATTCGCCCCATGAATATAACTAGGCGGATGAAAGGAAAATTTGAATCAAAATGGGAAGGTCCTTACGTCATAAAAGAAGTTTATCCTAGCGGTGCATACAAAATTAGTTCGCCAGATGGGAAATATTCGCCGTCGCCGGTAAACGGAAAATTCCTTAAGAGGTATTATGCTTAAATTTACCCCATACCCTCACGAGTATAAACTGGGGCACAAAAAAAAAATTACTCCATACCATCACGAGTATAAACTGAGGTACATAAAATGTTACTCCAATAAACTTATGAGTATAAACTGTGAAGCAAACAAAAATACTCCATACCCTCATGAGTATAAACTGAGGCACATAAAATATACTCCAATAACTTACGAGTCTAAACTGTGATGCGAAAAGAGAAACAAATGTACTCCATACCCTCACGAGTATAAACTGAGGCACAAAAAAATTACTCCATACCATCACGAGTATAAACTGAGACACATAAAATGTTACTCCAATAAACTTATGAGTATAAACTGTGAAGCAAACAAAAATACTCCATACCCTCATGAGTATAAACTGAGGCACATAAAATATACTCCAATAACTTACGAGTCTAAACTGTGATGCGAAAAAAAATATAAAATATACTCCATACCCTCACGAGTATAAACTGGGGCATAAAAAAAATTACTTCATACCATCACGAGTATAAACTCCAATAAACTTATGAGTATAAACTGTGAAGCAAACAAAAATACTCCTTTTCGAGCTGAGCTTTAAGAGTCTCCCCATGCTTCCTCTCCTCGGCATATTGCTCTTCCATAGATGCCAGCTTATCATCTGTACCTTTTAAAAATTCTTCAAGCAACATACATTTCTTATCTGCCACAGTGAAAGCTTCTTCTTTCTCATGAGAATGAGATTTAATCTCTTTGTGGGATTGCTGCATGTCATTTGAGATGGAAATAAGTCTTTTCAGACCCGCACGAATAGCAGCGACGCAAGCGATATCATCGCTGGCTGGAAGAAGCGAATAGACCGCCTCAAGAAGTGCATGACGTTGAGGGTCAATTATCGTAGAGTTGTTCAAGCCTTCAAGTGCATGTCTGAACGATGCATCGACAGCCCTCATAATAACTTCAGTAACAAAAGGAACACCCACAGATGCCATTGCAATATGCGATGACGCTTCTTTCCTACTCACAGGAGCGTCCTCGACACCTAAAAAAAGTGGTGAACATTCTTGTAAACATATATATATATAGTAAAACAAGTGAGCAACACCTTAAATAAAACATATTTTTTTAATATATATAGAGCTACCATTTAGTGCAGAAGATAGGAGGCTGTCAATATTAGTCGATGGGGGCACGTTTGAAGCTATGCATGGAAAAGAAACTTGGAGATCCACATCTATGCTTGACTCATAGTCATCCACATTTAATGTGTGAAGATCACCCAAATCGTGAGCTACATCTCCATTAAGTATATTGTCCAAACCCGTGAAACTGAGATCACCTTGTACGTATAAAGCAGGACCATCTAATTTTATAGGGCTGGAAATATTCTCTACGTCAGCAAAATCAAGTTTTATTTTGGAGGTAGGCCTCGCCTCCTCATCAGAAGAAATAGCTTTAGCTGTACTTGGTTCCTTTAGCTTGGAAGTTGAGAAGTTTTCACCAACTTGCATATCCGTTGGAGGCAAAGCGCTAAAGGAAGAGTCAATAACATTACTCTTATTCTTCTGCTTCTGAAAAAAGTGACATGTGTATGTTATATGGATGAATGATGGAAATTTTAAACCAAAACGAAATAAAGATTGCTAACTCACACGTCGAGAGGCCATAGCAGGTTCATCATCTGAAAGAAAAATACCCAAAATATGATTCCAACGTTCTGCTATCTCTTTCTCTTTGGCCTCAATACCATTAATGTACCCGTCTCGGCAGTCTGCTGACACTTCCTTTATTATAACAAAATCAGAATCTGAGAGTTCGCGAGGGAGCATAAATTCTTTTGCCTTTTGCTTATACGCCTCCTTTCTCTCATCATATGAGATTTCCCCATGTGGACTACCAGCCTTAAGTTTATCCAAAATAATGGTAAACGGATGCAAAAATTTGTTCCATCATCTAGTCCATGACACGTCACATTTTCCCTCATAAGTGCTGTTGAGAGGATGAGGAATTCCCTCCTGAGCTGGGAGAAATAGATGTGACCAGTATGTGTACGCCACGCCAACGTGTGTTGTCCATAAGGATATCAAAGGATTATATGGTATCTGTTGGTCTAACTTAAGTTGGCGAGCTACACGATCCGGGTGATATGGCTCGGCTACACATGTATCAATGTTTTGAAATAGAAACCTCCATGGAAGAATAGCCCGTCGGATAGAAATCATGTAAGCCCTCTGTAGCTGATCTACTCCAATCAAGTTACGCGAGGAATAAGGACACCAACTTATTTTTTGAGGTTCCTCAAGAAACTCATGTGCCATCTCGGATGTGAATTCAATCGGTGGCCTGAACATCGTTTGTATCATGGTTGGTTGCATCGGCACGATCTTAGGAGTAGGAAGATGATTTCCCTTCCCCTTAGGCCCAAATGATTTCCTCAAATAGAGATACATCCAACCTATGATATAATGAGTCGCCCAAGGTTTCTTGCAAAATGAGGGCCCGACAGGGTGTCTACTAATACGCCGGAGAGAAAAATATATAGAGGACAAAGCTGGCGGAGCAAGTGAAATTTTACGTCCTACCGCAATACAAGATGCCATGAAAAAAACGCCTGGGCGAATATACGGTCCACCACCGACAACGACAAAACTGCACAACCAAATGGCGATAAATGCCGCAAGATAAATGCGTCCATCACGCATGCTAGTAAAAGTTAAGGGTTTGTCATGGCGGTTGTGGAAATGATCACACCAATCTTGGAAAGATACCAATTTGTCCTCATGCTTATCAGAAAGCTCTTCCCATGTTCGCAAAAGATCGGATAAGAAGTTTGGGTATAGAAGCAATGCAGGATCTAATTGATTGAGTGGAGGGATATATTCCTCATAAGGATCTCCGGTGATAGGAAGCCCGACCATAAGAAGCATGTCAAGTAAAGTAATTGTTCACCGTACGAGAATAGGAAAGTGTTCGTTTGTGGACTCCATTTTTCTAGCAAAGACCGAAACAAAAAAGGGGAAACATCATAGTTGTAGAGGGAACAATATATAGCCCCACAGATATAATCGGTGTGGTCCTCACCCCCTTTCAGACCAAATGAGTGATTCTGAAGAACCTCGACAGCCCATTCAATATAACCATTCATATGACATAAAATATAAAATAAGAATGGAAAATATCCCACATAAATATTGCTACTCAGGGCTGTACGATGGACCAAGTTTAAACTTGCCGGCACGTCAACCATGAGAGAACTGGCATGACAACATTTTTTCATGTAATCACATAAAATGAGAAATAATTAACAAAATTATAGTACATACACATACGTACTTATGGGTGTACGACGGACCAAGTCGAAAACTTGCCGGCACGTCAACCATGAGCGAACTCGCATGACAACATTTTTTCATTTAATCACATAAAATGAGAAATAATTAACAAAATTATAGTACATACACATATGTACTCATGGGTGTACGACGGACCAAGTCGAAAACTTGCCGGCACGTCAACCATAAGTTCAGTGTATATAATTTCCAATAAATGGATCATGCATGTCCCGTGACTGGTTAAACCTTGCTATATCTAATGAAATAAATATTAGGTTATACATTTATACCTTCTGGAGAAACAAGATGTATAACAGCCAAATAGAGAGCAATCTGTTCTGCACCAGGCTGTGATCAGCTTATCTATAAACAAAAGAAAGAGAGGTCAGAAGTGGGATTAAGGTATGAAACACCTTTGGTTTTGGATAATACGTAAAACCAGCCATACACTTATCGGTATGCGAAGTAAACACGAGATCGTCGTAAATATTGCTAGCAAGAAATATAGATCGGATGTGATAACTGCACATACATGAAGACTCTATAATTAGTCATTAGATCTAGCCAAAATTATCAAACGATGCATGATATGATCAATACCGTATCCTAACTCTAATGAAAAAATTGCATCAATTCTCATGGTCGTACGACGGACCAAGCTCGTATAGAGGCTTGCCGGCACGCCAACCATGAAACTAAAATACCTAAAGCAGATTAATGTGTTTGATCGCATATGCAAAGGCTGCATGTCATGGTGCTGTAGGTACAAGTAAAAAAAGAGAGGATATACCTTGCTGAAGAGGAGACGCAGAGATCAATCTAAATCAATCAAATCCTGATGGAACTTGCCTAATAGAAAGAAGAGGCAGACAAAAAAAAAGTTAGATCGAAATTTCCCACGCAATCTACGTGATAAATATGGATGCTCGTTTGAACACACGAAACTCACCAGAAGCACATGACGATCTGTTCTACTCTGAGATTGCCAAGTCGTAATGGAACACTCGCACTCCTATATGTAACCGAGGAAAGAAATCGGATCAAATAATCATCACAACTGAGATATGTACCGCAGATTGGCTGATGACATACTTACCAAAAAGGACCAAGTGATGCAAGTAACGAACTTGCTAGAACGGTTGAGCGCCTGATTGGAGGGCGAACCAAAGGAGAGGAAAGAAAAATAATGCGTGCTTGAATACGAGAAGGAGGACAGGATAAGTATATATTGTTAGCTGGTTTGGGATATACTGCTAACAACAACGCACGTTGATAGAGTTTTCAGGAGCCGGACTCCTTATCCGATATACTGCTAACAACAACGCGCGTTAATAGAGTTTCCAGGAGCCGGACTCCTTATCCGATTGGAAGCCTCAACAATTTTTCAAATTGAGGCCACGGTACGTGACACACGGGTTGCACCAAAAAATAATAATAATAATAATAATACTTTCGAGCTCCTAAATCCGAATCACAAATAAACAAGTGTTCGCATTAAGACCTCGAGGGGCATATGTTGACATCGATTTTGTCGCAAGTTATTTTTCATTACAAAATACCATAATTAAATTAATTATCAAAATGTATTTTATTTTGTCTGACGTCATTGGTCAAATAACGACCGAAATTTACGATGTCACGAATGACCAATAAAATTTCAAAAAATATTAGCCGTAGATAAAACTCGGCTATATTCCGACAACTTATAGAGTACGATTACATCGCACCAAAAAAGGTGAAAAATTATAAGAATAATAGTTGCATGTTTAATGAACTAGCTAGTTTGTATTTTACAGCCAAACGTAAAAGTCTACGTCAAGCTACATCCACGTGCATGCATGTATTAGCCGGGGTCATTATACAACTAATTAATTAAAGAAGTTTAATTAGGTGGCCATGGCCCACCAGCATATATCTCCATAACGATGCATGGCCGAAAACTACCTGCATGCAAGTCCATGTAAAATAATCATGGCTCATATCCATACATGACTTAAGACTTATATGTATGGATTGTGCATGAATTAGCCGACAAGATTAGCAAACAATGTCATGATTAATTATCCAGCCCATCGGCTCGTACGTACGTGTATGGATTTACTGGCACCATTGCCTAATTAACCATTAGGTGATCAGCCAATGGCCCACATACATCAGCCCATGCACTGAAACATGCGCACCTGAAAACTGCGATCCATACCAGTCAGCAGTTCCGATTAGATGAAGGGATTAAAGAAAGAAATTGTAAATAGAGAAAATAGGAGAACCGCTCCACGTTCCCACGATCGAACGTGTAAGCTGTGCGTGCGCACGCTCCGTCTCGCTTGGCCTCCTATATAAAGACGGCATCGCTTGCCCAGGAGGGCCCGAGACCGCGATCATTCACAAGCAGTTCATCGCTCGTTCTCCCACGCATCCATTTCATTGCCCACACTGCTTATTCATCTCTCGGACGTACGCCCGTATACACGCGTTGCGTCCGTCGTCAAGTTGCCGGCTGCTCGTCGTTGCCGTCCATCGTCAAGTCGCCGGCCGCTCGTCGTCCACTGCCTCGCTTGCTTCTGGCCGCTCAACATACGCGCCATCGTACGCGTCTTTGTTGTCTTGCCGTAGGCAAAGCACCAGTGTGTCTTCAGGGCTGTTGCTGCACTTCGATCGGCTAATCCTACCGTCAAGGTGAGAAACAAGGCAAACTGAACTCCTTTCCCTACCACTCCGTACGTGAGAGAAAGAAAAGGTTTGGAGATGGAAATATAATTCTTTGTTTGCTCTATGGTTGGCTACATTGACATAATCATGGAGTTCTCTCCTCATAACTCTTGGTTTGGTTACATTGACACAAACCAAGTTGCTAAAAATTGACATCTTGATAAAATTTTGGCCCTTGGTTTGGTTACATTGACACAAACCAAGTGACATTAAAACATATATATGTTTTTAAAATTTGGCATTTTGTTTGTTCATGATGACATGCGTAAATCTCCTCAAATCATATATCATTAAATTTTGGCGCTTGGTTTGGTCACATTGACGTGAACCAATTTGTCTTAAAACTAGCGTTTGTTCCCATATTGACACAAACCAGGGAATCTTTCTTCATATTTGCCAGATGTGTTCTTACTTCTTGGTTGGTTATATTGACACAATCATGGATTTTTCTCCTCATAACTCTTGGTTTGGTTACATTGACACAAACCAAGTTGTTATAAAAAATTGACATCTTGATAAAATATTGGCCCTTGGTTTGGTTATATTGACACAAACCAAGTGGCACTAAGAAACATGATCATGATGGTATTATCTAAATATCTCTAAATTCACATATCATTAAATTGGGCCTCTTGGTTTGGTCACATTGACATGAACCAAGTTGCACTAAAACTATTTAACTTGATAAAATCATGCCTTTGGTTTGGTCATATTGACACAAACCAAGGTGTACTCTAAATGTATCTAGAGATAAATATTGTGCTTGGTTTGGTCATATTGACATAAGCCAAGTCACTTCAAATGTATATCACTAAATCATGTTGCACCCTCCATATGTGTCATTTATCCTATGATGCAAAGTAAGATAAAATCAAATAGTACGCCTAACTAAACCAAAACTATGTTACCACACCAAATATTTTGGTAGTAAAATAAATGAAGCTCGCCAAGTAAATGTGTTAACTCAAACAAAATATTGTATGACAAGCATACCATGCATTGCTTAAATTCTCGTGCATGTAGGAAATACCACGCACATGATCCTATAGCCCCTTTAGTGCATGCGACAATTAATCATTAAGGAAAATCATATAGTATAATCAAAAGTACAATCCGCTTATGATAAAACAAACATAAAGGTTGATGAATTGATCGGGCATATGAAATAACCCATGCATGCACTTAGGAATATTTCGCATGATCAAACTAATGTGAGTAAAATCAAGTAAATATGATGGTTAAATTATATCATGTATATATTACCAAACATCATGATTATTTGAAGAAGATTAACTGCTCCTTCCAACATCCGGCGTCAATGTCATATAAAAATATATTTATAAAATGCTCCAATGCTATAAGAGCCTAAACTGTTAGCATCACAAAAATCACATGTCACAAACCCATTTTACTTGGTTACGCTACACACGGACACGGTATGAGTGTTACGTGGTGTTAGTAATAATACAAGTAAGATAAATCCAAATAAATTGATAAAGCCATTCAAGCATGCATACATGTACTGCCAATATCAGTATAAGTCGAAGAAACATATAAAATGAAAGGCATTACATGTGATAACGTCAACAAAGTTTAAAGCTCCCCCGAGCATGCCGGCATTGACGACAGCGAGGAGGATCTTCCATTTTTTTTAGTTTGTAATAGTCATATGTGATGTAATCCTTTGTATTAGAAATGTTGGAATTCTTAATCAGGGGTTTTCTCTTCGGAGATGTAATTAACTGTTCTTTTATGTAAATGTAAGAGTGCTGGAAATAAAGTACCCGCAATACTTGATATTTGTCTCGTTTACATTCGCGCACTTTAAATACTATATCCTATCTGTCTCTATGACGTGGACGCGTAGTTAGTATTTTTTCTATCGCCCCATTTTCCCGTCATCAGTGGGATCCCACAAGCCCCCTAGGCGCGGCCAGGGGGAGGCCGCGCCTAGCAGGCTTGTGGCCTCCTGCTGTCGCCCCTCTGGTACTTCTTCGGCCCAGTATTTTTTATAAATCCCAAAAAAATCCTCGTTGTTTTCACGGCTTTTGGAGTTGTGGAGAATAGGTATCTCAAACTTGCTCCTTTTTCAAGCCAGAATTCCACCTGCCGGCATTCTCCCTCTTCATGTAAACCTTGTAAAATAAGAGAGAAAAGGCATAAGTATTGTACCGTGAAGTGTAATAACATCCAAAAAGCGATAAATATCAACATGAAAGCATGATGCAAAATGGACGTATCAGCCACCACCTCGTCCTCCTCCACGCGGGATCCGACGCCGTCTCCTCCGCCCCTCCCCGAGAACTCCAGCTTCACCGGGCCTTCCCATCAACGCCGGTGAGCCCCCTTTTCGAGCTCATCCCACCGTCTTCTTTCTTGGGCCGTCGCGGTTCCATTCCGGCAATCGGCGCTCCGTTCCGACGTCGCTGTGCTCGTGTACGTGTAGTTGGAGGTTGCTCCTTCTTCTCTATTGAGTGAAATGTTCTGTGTAACACAAAGTAGGAGTTAGCACAAAGATGCTTGTGAGAAAATAAAAATAAAAAGATGTATGTATGTATGTATTAGATGCCCGTATGTATGTATGTAGGAGATGCACGTATGTATTTTGTATGTATATATGTATGTATATAATATCATATATGTATAGAGAGGAATACATTATGTTTAATATATGTAGGTAAATATGTGTATGTGGCTACTACCACTTACCGGTGGGGCCATACCTCCACATCCACTTACAGGGAAGCCCCACACGCTTTCAAGAAAAATGAAAATGAAAATATAAAAATAAAATTATGTTTTTATTAAATAAATAAATAAATAAATAGATATATTAATTAATTAATTAATTAAATAGGTAATTAGAATAATTAGAGTATGACACGTGGGTCCCCCACTAAATTAATCTGATTAATTACTATTAATCTTAATTAAAAACTGAGTCTATGACGCATGGGACCCACTGGTCAGTTGACCAGTCAACTGCTGATGTCAGCATGGCATCATGCTGATGTCATAATAGCATTTAATTAAATTAATTAAATCTGTTTTTAATTCCTAAATATTGAATAAAACTTTAAAAATTAATATAAAATAATCTGTAAGTCAGATCAAAATATTTTCAACATGAAAGTTGATCAGCAGAACGAGACGAACTCGGATACACGGTCCATTCATCTCTCACGCGTACCTAGCATAGCAAACATGGAACGTTTCCATCATTTTCCATCTGACCGGTAGTAGCCCGAGACCCGGAAGAAATCGTCAGATATTCTTCCGACCCGTCTATGACGGATGTTGCTACGTTAGCTCATGTCTAGCCTGCATCTTGCCATGTCATGCATTGTGTTGCACCGTTGCTATTATTTATTGTTTCTTCCCCCTCTTCTTACCGGTAGACCCTGAGACTGACGCTGCTGCCGGGTACATCTACGACCCTGCCGATCACCCTTTTTTCACAGAGCACCAAGGCAATCAAACCCCCCCTTGATCATCCCTATATCGCCCATGTCTTTCTCCCTCATGCTTGCATTAGTATTTTGCTACTGTTGTAGTTAGCTCCTATATCTGATGCATAGCCTATTTTTGATGAACTACTACTTTCAGTACTGTACCTTTAATCTGCTTAGTATAGGTGGAGCAATCATCCCTTGTGACCCTGTAGTCCAGTTGCCCCGCTTTGCTTTCAAATCTCGATCCATGATCGACGAGCCAGACCCGACACATCACATACACCCCCTTAGTTGTACGAGGCTACAGAGATACTATCGGTTACCGAGGGTGACACCTCGCTAAGTACTCCTGATGATATCTATGTAGTATAGCTAGTCGGTCGTGGTTATCGAGGGTGATTCCTCTTTCACCATTCCCGACGATGCCTGTGTCGTGCAACCCCTCAAGTGTGGGACCCCCGAGGGTGATTCCTATAAGCCCACCTTGACGGATACACCGTTCGGAATCCAACGAGGGTGATACCTCGGATTCCCCCCAATGATACAACCACACAGTTACTCGACCATGTTACTGGGATCATTGGTGATTAGTTAATAGACGAGTGGATTCCCGCGAGATTGTGTCGATGTCCTAATTAAAATGATAATGGATTTGGGTATTTTGATATGGGTTGGTCGGAAGGCCTTATTACGCACTAACCCTCTGCGTGGGAAGAATTATGGGTACTTGACGGCGCGGTATCAGCCGAAGCTCTTCAAACGTGAGCGATGTAGCGGCTCGTGCCCGAGTGGTCCGAGATGCATCGCTCTTGTATTAAGGGGTGCTAGGACTGACGTCGGCCGCCCTCGCATCATGCAGGAGCGCGGAGGGGAAGTGGGCCCATGAACCCTCTGTGCTTAGGAGTTAGACCAGCGGGCTGGCCTCTCTGCTGAGCTTGGGTCTGCGACATGTCGATATTCCGAGGCCGGGAAGGACCCAGAAAAGTGTGTCCGGCCAGAGTGTTATGGAGCGCGTCGGGGAATATGTTGTGCACCCCTGCAGGGAAGAACTTATCTATTCGAATAGCCATGTCCACGGTTAAAGGACGACTTGGAGTTGTGCCCTGATCTTATACAACTACAATTATTAATTAACTGGAATTAGTTGCCCCGGGATCGCTTCCTCGCAGGGAGTCGAGGGAGGATCTCAGGGCGTGACCTCACTTTAATATTGCTCCAACAATATGACTATTATTTGTGTTACCCTGTTCTACTCTTGTCTATTGCTGCAAGACCCTGAAGATGCTAGTCTTCGATAGGACTACGCCTTCTCTCTCTATTCTCGCATTGCTGCAGTCAGTCCACATATAACCACCCCTTGTTTGATACTGATGCATACTTAGAATAGTTCTGATGTAAGACTTGCGAGTACTTTGGATGAGTACTCACCGTTGCTTTGCTCCCCCTTTGCCCCCTTGAACCGTTGCTGCGACCAGATGATGGAGCCCAGGAGATGGAGGTTCCCGCCGACGACGACTGCTACCCCAACGGTGCCTACTACTACGTGGAGGCCGTTGAAGACCAGGAGTAGTTAGGAGGTTCCCAGGCAGGAGGCCTCGCCTAGTTCGATCATTGTATCTTTTGTGCTAGCCTTCTCTAAGGCACCCCATGTTTTATGTCTGTACTCAGATATTGTTGCTTTCGCTCACTCGTGTGTTTATCGAGATTTCGTATTCTAGCCCTCGAGGCCCCTAGCTTGTAATATGAAGCTGATATTGTTTTATTTGTGTCTAGAGTTGTGTTGTGATATCTTCCCGTGAGTCCTTGAGTTTGATCGTATGCATTTGCGTGTATGTTTAGCGTACGATTAAATCGAGGGCGTCACAAGTTGGTATCAGAGCCGACTGCCTGTAGGTAGTCCCCTTTCCAACTCCTTGGCCGAAGTTGAGTCTAGTGTTTGAAAAACTTTACTAACAGTGATGTTGTGGCTTATGGGCCCACATCTCAACTGGGTGGTATTAGTATCTTTTACTCCTTTCCTATACTCTGGGTTCTACTCTCTCTTCTCTTTTGGATCGACCCGGAGCGCTGGACTATCTACTCCGTTCTCCTGAATATATATTACACACACTGTCATTTGACATCCATCAATCTTATTTTCAGATGCGTCCTGCAAGACAACACGTGCGCCTGACATAGGCCACGGAGACGACTGGGTTCCGAGCCATTTTGGTCGACCTCTTGACCAGAATGGGATATCGCTGGTACCCCGAGTACACTGTGTACGAGGACTTCCGCGAGTACAACCAGTACCAGTACCAGGCTGAGGTTCGCATCTTCGACCAGATGGGCGACGACACCCTCGAGCACCACGTCTTTTGTGGTATTGGAGTGTTGGTCGAGATGGCCATCCATGATGCGGCCTACATCGCTATCACCCATCTCCGTGGAGCGTACCCTCACCTGGAGGAGAGCGCTTTCAGATACATCCCGCATGCTCCTGTTGGGGATGAGACTGGGTCTGATCTCACTGCCAACACTGCTAGCGTTCGGGAGCGCAACGACCGATCCTACATCGCTGTCTGCGCCCCCTACGTGACTCGTCGCTACGACGCGCGGGTTCTGGTGCAGTACACTGAGGCACTGGATCGTGCTTTTCCAATTCTGACTGTGAAGCTGTACGCTACGCGTGCTCGTCTTTATGACGCGTTGACAGAGCTGGAGCCAGCACACCACCCGAGGGTTCCCCCTATGCACATCCGCGAGCCGAGCAGGACAGAGCTACCATCAGGTCTTGAATGGACTGATGTTGGGGGTAGAACCCCTGCACTTTGACCTGAGCTCCTCGAGTGGATGCGGTACCCTCACCAGAGTCACAACGGGACACTGGGTCCTGTTCCTACCTTCTATCACCGCCAGCTACCAGGATTCGTTCGTCCTATCCGATGTTGATGTAGCCTTATCGCTATATCTCGTTGTGGTACTCTTCCACCACGTGCGTGCGTGCCGCCTAGTGAGTCTAGGGTATCGTCTAATGCGTCCAGGCTATCGTCAAATTTCGAGTTTGTAATCGTTGGTCTGTAATCGAACTTATGTATGGGTCTGTATGTCGAACTCAACTACTATGATGTATCTATCTCATTTCCCTTCCATCATGCTTGATTACTTCATGAATGCGTGCGATGACTTTGCAATTACTTTAAGCTAAACTACCCCTGTTAAATATTTAACAGGATGGTTAGACTAGCTGGCCGCCCGCGTGGCCCTGAAAACGATGCACCACCCCCGCCTCCGGAGTATATGGCGGGGATGATCCAACAGTTTGAGCTGAACCGCCAGTTTATGAAAGGGCTCATGGATCAGTTCCAAAGGCCAAACATGAACCAACAGCAAGGCGTGACACTGCAAGACTTCTGCCGCCTCAACCCTGCAATCTACCGCAGTTCAACTCAGCCTCTTGATGCTGATGACTGGCTCCGTGACATTTCTTATGAGCTGGAGTCTGCCAATGTGCCCCTGGCGAGCTATGTCAACTTTGCCGCCTACTTCCTGAAGGGTCCCGCTGCTCAATGGTGGGACAGCCACACACTACAAGGAATATGCTAATACACGACGCTATATTTTCATCGCTATATCATCATGGTTTTTAGTTACCACGATCTCACGATGAAAAACCAAGCGTCGAAAACGGAGCGTCACAAATGAACAGCAGCGACATTTTGATCAAAATCGTCGTAACCTTTACGACGATTCCTAGATTGTCATAACCTTTACGACGATCCTAAATCGTCGTTGACAACTAACCCAGTCCTACGTGGCAAAATTACGATAAAATCAAAACGTCATGGTTGAAATCAGCCCAACCCATTTCAATTGATCACATGGGCTGGTTTTATTTTTTGGGGCTTTTTCTTATTGGGCTTCTTTTTAAGCATTAGCCTATTTATAGCCACTTTTAGTTTTTTTCGATTTTTTTTGGATCTGGCCTTTTAGTACCCAAATACATTTGGTCCAGTGTCAGTTTTGGCTTTTTTTAAATTTTGAATTCAGCAATTTTTTTTCTTTTATGCTGCCCATACAACTTTGAAGCCCATACACATAAATCTGAGCCCATACAACTTTGAAGCCCATACACATAAATCTGAAGCATCTCAGCCCACATCACAAAGTTTTAAGCACAACCACAAATATATAGCCCACACCATAAATCTAATAATATATAGCCCACACCATAAATCTGTAGCACAATCAAAATATATAGCACAACCACAAATCTTAGCCAACACCATAAATTTGTAGCACAACCAAAATCGAATACGAAAACCACCTAGTTATCAAGTGCACAAGAACTGCTACCAAAATCTAATTCCAAGATCTGTTATCAAGTACTGCTACCAAAATCTATTACCAAAACCACCTAGTTCCCTTTTTTGGCTCCAAGCAGCGCCATCAACTGAACGTACTCCACATCATTTTCTTCCGCCTTGTTGAGCAGCAGCTCATACGACTTGTCGCATTCGACTTGTGCAGCTTCAAGTTCTACTGCCTTCCTCTTCATGCATGCCTAAAAAGAAAACAACTGTTGCTGTCATACCATTCAATCTCTCATTTGTAGATCAATGAAAAATAACAGCTACTTGTTGCACGTTTGCACCGAGGAATTAGACCTAAAGCAACAATCGAAAATCAAAATGATCTTTCCATCAGCTAAGTGTGCAGGAAGAAAACAGTCAGCTCTGCCTGTACATTCAGTCTTACATCTAAAAGGCAGATAACTACTTAACACTCTTCATAATTCAGTGCTAAGGGAGATACATGTAGCTTTTCATTCCTATTACTTGTTTTCAATTCATTATAAGTATTCAGTTATGCCTTGCAAAGATTCAATGCACAAATTAATCAAAGCCAACACAATAGCCTCACGAAGGAGACAACCTAGACCTGCGAGTGTATATCAACATTATATATTTTTGCTACATAATGTTTTTACATTCACCCTCCTAACAGTACATATCAACATTACAGCAGGTTAACATAAGAAAAAACATGGCAGTAGCAGTGTTCTCCTGATATGACTTGTTATATCTCTGTTTTCGACTATTAAGCACAACATGCAAAGTACACATAAATTAATCTAGACAGAATACAACAAATAAACTACAAGCTTCTACTTCGAGCAAGTGAAATAAAATAACTTATGAATTGGGACAATGAGCAATGAGCAAGTGTTGCATAAGGCAAGTCCATTTCGACCACATTTATATCAAAAATCATACAAATGGGACATCTGACTACAAGATTTTAACTGCTACTCGACGCATATCATTCAGGCAGATTATCATAGTTTCCTCTTCACATCATTATAAACAGATGAGTTTTTCTGATTTAACTACTACCTAATAACAGTAGAAACTCTACAAGATGGCCACTGTGAATAGAATGACCAATCATCCAAACATGCAACACAACGCTCAACAAACAACAAGACATCACAAGTATATAATACTAGGAGCATAAGCAAACATGTTGAACGGAACGAGACATATATGCATCACAAGGAAAAAGCACTCAGGCATCCAACATCTAAAGACATTGCAATGATTTCGAAGCATATCTATATCATACTAGGGGCATAAGCAGACATGATGCATCAAGCAAAAAGTATTCAGGAAACATCATTTAAATTGGCTTGAACTTTCATTTTCTTGATTATAGAAACATGTTGTCATAGCTAGAATGATAAGCATTTGCTGATGTGTCAGGTATTTACATGCTGCCGTTTGATTGTCCAGCAGTTTTGCTACTACTTTCGCATTGCCTTGTACAAGTAATACTAGGCTCGAGAGTGATGAACTTTGTTGTATTGAATGTTACATCCAAATAACAAATGCCATGCCATTGTAAGTATGAACTATCTTATAGTGTGGCTCAAATGTAGGTGTGGCGTATAAAGGAACAATAACTTTGTTGCTACAGAAATGATATAATAACTTGCGATTACTTTGTAGTTAAGTACCAAGGAGACTCAAGCCCCTCCACAAACACCAAACGTCCTAAGGCCCTTTACATTTGCAAACCTATATGCTTAAAGAGTCCATGTACTTATTATTTTCAGAAACATTATTGGAAGAGTTTTTTCAATTTGTTCATAAGAGACCTGAACAAGTTTTGACAACACAAAACCGAGAGACAATATTAAGGCTTAAAGGCTGCATGTGGCTACATTTGGCCTGGAGCATCTACCAACTAAAACTACTAGCCACATGCAGCCTTCAAGTTCAGCCTTGAGAAGTTGTAGGACAAGCCAAATATTACAACATACAAGTGCCTGACCCCAATTGTGCCGAGCCATACCGCGTAATATGCCTTCTTGATCTTGCCCTAGATGACATCCTTCTTCATGCCGAGCATGTCGTAGTAGTCCCTCGCCGCCACGGGCCTGGTCCCTGCACACACACGCAGACATAGACCTCAAGGAAAGCACACAAACTAGCGGAGAGAAGGGAAGAGAAGAGAAGTTGTTTTTAAATCAGCTTCGCTCCTTTTGGTTCTTCTAAAGAGAAGAGATGTTTTGGCTATCTAATTCATCCATCAATCTGTCTGACTGTCTAATTCATCCATCAATCTGAGTGTCCAATTCATCTTGTTACAGGATTTTTGTTCTGTCATGTTATTTGGGATTTTTGTTTTGGTTTATGCGGACCAAGGGCACCGCCACCCGTTGGCCCTTCCCAAATGGACACTTTTCACTTATCTGTCCAACAAATCGAATTGCAGCACTGCATGCCAAAATTATTGGACAAGCTACTGCTACTACTATGTTTCAATCGTGTTATGTCATTCGTCTGATCCTAGTTAGGATCGCAATCGACATTCTGCATCATGTAGTAGTATTCTGTTCGTGCCATGGTCAGCAAGCAGAGCAACTCATTCATTCTCGATTATCCCATGCATTGTTGATTAGTCGCTTAATTTATTTTCTTCAACCTAAAAAAATAGTCGTTTATTTCATCTATATATGGTATCTATTTAGTTCATCTAGGCAGACTTACAATTTAAGTTTAGTTCGGACAGATTAGTTTGCTGCTGCTAGTATGTATGTACGTGTGTAGTCAACTTTTGGATGGCTAAAACTATCTAGAGTAATGTTGATCTGCATCTTATTTGTGGGACAACTGAATCGAATTGAATTGCAGCATGTAGCGAATGTCAAAATTAAGATTTTGGGCAGGCTATGATATAATCATGTTCTGTGATGTCATCTGTTCCAACAACATTTTAACCTAGGCATTTTGGGCATGCTATGTTTTAATCTGAATTAATGATATCTGGTCACTAAATAGCATAGTACATGCCGGTTAATTATCGGACAGATCATCAAAGCAGAATGCTCTGTAGTTAGTTCATTAATATGCAGACTTATGATTTAGTTTCAGTTTTTCGACATTAACCGACTAGTGAAAAGACTAGCTTACCTCTATGGCTATTCTACACGTATGCATCTGGTTCACACGTAGTACTATATATGGTTTGACCATGGAGTCGGTTCATACCAGTATCAGTGTTGGCTTTGCTTGTGAGATGGTCGCCGCTGCTGTGCACTCGCTGTAGCTGCCCGCTCCCCGCAAGGAAGAATGACGGGGTCATGGTCTTACCACCGCCATGGTGCAAGGCGTCGGGGATGGCTGGCTCTGGCGGATCAGACAAAATGGGAGGAGAAGGAAGACCTTGACTTTCCCCATGGTGACGTGCCTGCATCTATCAAGCTACAACTGCGCGGGGAGGAAAATTAGGGAATGAGATCAAATCAAATCAAAGAGAAAAGATGGGTGAGGGATGACCTTGAAGCGCAGCCATGTGTGCGCCCACGCTGCTCTCATGGCCTTCATTGACGGATGGTCAATCTGGGATGGGAGGAAGCTACCTCCATGTTGACCTCCATTGTGGGATCCCTAACGAAGCCCTCTTCTCAGTCGTGGGAGGAAGCTGGATAAGGAGGGAGAGGATGCCAGTTGTGGCCATGGTGGATCTGACCACCGCCCGACCAACAACAACAACACCGGCGTCGCGTGTACTATGTTCCCCTGCCTCCAGGGTAAAGCCTGTCGTCGCGGTGGTTGTAGGACGCATAGGGGCAGATGACCATGTATGGAGAGGGTGCAGGATGTGGAAGAGGACGACGGCGACATCCGGGGAGTCGAGGCGGCATGGTGGCTCTTGAACACTTCCTGCACGCACGCACGCATCGGGGGATAAGACCAAATCACGAGAGGCGGCTCGGGGAGGATCAGGGATGGAGTTAATTTGATCTGGGTCAGGCGGGTAGCAAACCTTGGTGGAGAATAAGGTGTCGCGGACGATGGCCAAGGAGGTGGCCTGCTGTCGAACGACGACGTGAGAGGGGTGGTGGTGGTGGTTAGCGTCGCTGGTTGAGGCTGGGGACTTGCGAACAGATCCGGGAAGGAGCCCCGACGGTGAGATCCACGAGCACCTGGACATGGAGGAGGGGATGAGCAGGTCGGCAGGGATCTCGTGAGGGGCGCATCATCAACGAGGTCCACCATGGGTGAGGGTTGCGGGCGCGAGAGATGGATCTGACGGGAGGGGATGAGAGAGTGGTACGAGGGGACCCCAAAGGTGTGCTGCGCACCGGCAAGAGCCGCATCAACTCGCCGGAATCGTGCGGCACAGGTGACGGTGGCAGAGGAGTCACGGGAGCGGGACAGAGAGAGGGCTCGCGGGGGAGAAGGGGGATCATGCACGGGAGTGGTGGCGGCGGTAAGAGAGGAGCGAAGCTCTAGGGTTCAGAGAGAAAGAGAGGGGTTTGGTGTGGTGTTGTGTGGTGGGTTGGATCAGAAGTGGATGGAAGGATGGATGGACTGATGTTTGCCATGTCACCGATCCAAGGCACAAGTGATCCCACCAATCAGAATTGAGTTTTTTTTAGTTTTTTTACTTATAAGGCAAATAGTCAATGTGATGTTAAAATTCATGGCAAAATTTGTACAAATGATCTCACATTTTGCATAAGTGCACATCTTGGAATGGCAAACGATGTTGCTAAATGGAGTTTTCATTTTCTTTGCACATAAATTTCATTTTCCATTTTTTCAGTGTCCAAACTGAGTATTTTTGTGAAGGACGTATCATATATTTGATGCAAAATTGGACCAAATCATTTTTATAAAATACTAGGCCACATTTAATGCACAATTGACCAAATGGTTGGGTGTCAAAATCTTTCATCCACCTCTCGTGGAAAAGACAAATTTTCATCGAATCAGGTGGAAGCGGGTCAAATTTGAACTGTAGATGCCTCATAGTTTGCTTTATATTTTCCCAAAAATAATTTATAGATACAAAAGTATCTATTTAATCATAGAAACATCAAAAAAATTCCAAGATTCAACCACTAGCTAGGAACGGTCATACCCATCGTTTTATGAGTTCCAGGCACACCGTTGGTCCCTGCATGGTTGTTACAGTCCAGAGTCGGTGCTCGTAAGACGTACAACATGTGGGCTGGGTACCAATCGAGTGGATCTCTTTGTCTAGTATCGTCAGTGGAAAGATGATGATCGGATACTTACCTCGGGTATATGTGATATACCGCGAGTCGTGGATGACACGGAAGTATTCCGTTTCTTGTGGGTCCAGCGTACTACCTCTGCAGAGTGTGAACTATTCGAATAACCATGTCCACGGTCAAGAACAGTTGGGTGGTGCTGCTTAAACTACGTCCTGAGTTTCCACATAAACCAAGTGTGTGTGCGTGGTGTTAAAAAGGTGTTGTTATAATCATGATAATCACAATAACATGATCAAGTTCGGTGACTTGACATATAGGGTAAACCCGGATGGTTTAGCCCTCATTAATACCTTGAGATTATGACAAGTCCGATGACTTGGCATTTAGGATGAACCCGGTGTGTTCAACCCTTTACGGATATGTCAATATCTGTAACCTAATATTCCCAAGTAATTCTTTAACCTGGTGCATATACATGATCATACCACCGCATCACATTCCACTCAAGATATTTGTCACTGTTATTCATTACCATTTATGTCATGGGCTGTTCGCGAGTACATTCAAAGTACTCATTGGCTTGCCACTGGTTATGTTATTGACCAGACATGGAAGGACCGGAGTTTGGCGATGAGTACGCCGTCGGAGACAGACCTGCGATCTAGGACGCTTCCGAGTCAGAATGCCTGTCGGTGTAGGCTTGATGGCATGGGCACCGCTTAGCCCTTACGAGTTTCCTCTACTCGATGTATCCCTTTATTTGGCTTAGGCCTTGCTCTGAACCCGACCTTCTGGTCATTTGATGTAATAATTTGGTACTGGGATGTAAGACTCTATTATTCAGTATCTGTGTTCAGTGAACATTGATCCTTGGGGTCACTGGGCACGGTGAACTCGACTTGCTAGTTGGGGTCACCACAGAACTGGTATTAGAGCCATCCTGACTATAGGAAGCCTTAGATAGCATGGACATTAACCAAGAACGTTAGGACGCCAGCCTTGCACAAGACTCTTGCACATACAACCTCCTGACTTCTCTCCTATGCCTTGTAGATGGCTGCTGTACTTGAGACGCTTCTGGAGACCGGCTTTCCACTACTTATGGTGGATTGTCTCGAGAAGTGCCACATACGGCGCACGCCCATCTTCCTCTACCACGAGCACTGGGTCAACGCCGACACCAAGGAATATCACGTGGACGTGATAGTGAAGGCTAATGACTCCCCGTCTAGTTGGTTCTTTGAAGGACCACAGATGGGAGAGCTGATGTTGGCAGTGGAGACGGCTGCACGAGAGGCGCTCGTGCAACTCCGCAGCATCCTCCCTGAGATGGCTAATGAGCATGTCACTCGTCATCTACCTTTCATTAAGGAAGGAGTGGATGAGAGTTGGACACTCACCCCCGCCACGGAGGATGGGATGCCACTGAGGTTTCAGACCTACTTCAGTCTCTTGTCAGACACCCTGACACACTTCCTGGTTAAGGAATCAGTCAAGCTTCACCAAGAACTGCACCTAGTCAAAGGCCTGCTCCACACTGAGAAGATGCAGAACCGCAAAGTAAAGAAGGCAAGCGCACCTGAAGGGAGGGCAGTTGTTGCCACTAGGGGTGGTGTGTTACCCATCCGGGCAGTCCCTCTTCAGAGTCGCCGCCTGATAGCGGAAGAGTACACTGAGATCTTCGCCGCCTCGCCCAAGAGATGCCGGGACGTGCGGATTCTTTCTTCCACTCCTATAAAGGAAGAGGATGTTGATGAAGATGAGGATCCTGTTGAGTCCGCCTTTGAGACCGAGCAGTCCGCCGCGTAGGTTTTAGCGTAGGCAATCAGAGTACCCGAGTATAGGGTATCCCTATATCCGTTTAAATTTGCGTATGTGTGCTTGATGTAAGTCACCTATTGCCTTGGGCAGTCTGTAAGTGACTACGTCACCTAGTTGTCATGAATGCAATTTCCAGTTTGTCAAAAACTTTGGTTTTAAAAACTTGGCACATGCACGTATTGGACCCCCTCATACTAGGAGAAAATCCTTGTACTCCCGAGCAAGGTGGCATTTTGACCTGTCTGTTTCTATGACAGGATGGTGAACGCAACCCGCAACAGCACCTTCGGCAACCCCGGCGCCGGCTCCTCAGGGACGCCGCAGGGAACCAAAGGAGAAGCTCACGCTGGAGGTCACCACGAGCAGCCTAGAGACCTTCCGCCACCACCTCCTCCTGAGAACTTGACGATGGCTCAGTTCCTTCAAGCTCTTTAAGAGGAGCGTCAAGCCAGCAATGCCGCTATCCAGCAGCTGACCCAAGTCCTGGTGGACAACCCGCCGCGGAATGAGTATGGCGATGGTCGTTCTACTCTTTCTGAGTTCACGCGGACTACGCCCCCCATATTCACGGAGTCGACTGAACCCCTGGACGCCGATGACTGGATTCGCACCATTGAAGACCTCCTTGCGCTGGTCAAGTGCACCGATGATCATGAGAAGGTCCTTTATGCTTCTCACTGTCTCGGAGGCACCGCCAGGGCATGGTGGGATGGATTCCAGATCATGCGGGCAGGGCAAGTCATCACGTGGGAGATGTTCAAGGAAGGATTTCGCGCGGCTTACATTCCGCCTGGACTGATGACCATTAAGAAGCGGGAATTCCGAGCCTTGAGGCAGGGCAGTGGAACTGTTAAGGAGTACCTACAGAAGTTTAATCTCTTGTCAAGGTACGCACCTGAAGATGGTAACACTGAGGCCGCTAAGGTGGAATGCTTCATGGAAGGGTTACAGCAGTCCCTGCAATACCAGCTGGTGGTTTGCGACTGCCAGACTTTCAGCGAGTTGGTTAACAAAGCGCTTATGCTGGAAGACAAGCGTCGTGCAATGGACGACACCCGGAAGCGCAAGCTGATAGGCAGTGGAGGACCCGGTAACGCAAGACCAAGACCGTGGCAGTCAGCACCTGCAAGACCCAACTTTCAGCAGCAACAGTACAAGTACCCGGTGCTCCGCCAGAATTATCAGCCTCAGCAGCAAGTCAAGCCAGTAGTCAAACCGCCGAACAACGGTGGGGTCAAGACCAACCCTCGAGGGCAAGTCACCTGCTTTGGGTGTGGTCAGACTGGGCACTATTCCAGGCAGTGCCCCAACAAGAAGCCCGACGCACCGCGTCCCAATGCACCCAACCCCGGTCAAGGTGCACCAGGGAGGAACCAGGCCCCCCGCAACCAACAGTTCAATGGTAGGGGCCGGATCAATCACATCACTGCAGAAGAAGCACAGGAAGACCCGGACTGCATTTTGGGTACGTTCCTCATCAAGTGAACTCCAGCAACAGTGTTGTTTGATTGTGGTGCTTCGCATTCTTTTGTTACTCAAGGGTTTGCGGATAAATGCGGTTTAAAACCCAGTTTACTCCGCGGACAGATGGCAATTCAAACCCCCAGAGCAGTATTAAGGACCAACCTAGGGTGTAGAAGGGTCGAGATAGTTATCAATGGGACGAGTTTCTTGGCAGACCTCATTGTGCTTAAATCGCAAGGTGTAGAAGTAATCCTCGGCATGGATTGGTTGGCCAAGCACCAGAGTCTTTTGGACTGTGCCAACAGGGCCATCACCATGATAAGCAACCAAGGGGTCAAGGTCAAATTCGTCTCCAAGCCAGTATCGGCTCGTGCACCTCGAGTCAACAGTCTCTCCGAGGTAGAGCTTGATCGAGTGCCTATAGTCTATGAATACCCGGACGTCTTTCCTGACGAGCTACCCGGAATGCCTCCTGACCGAGACATTGAGTTCATCATTGAGCTTATGCCCGGATCGAGGCCTATTTATAAAAAGCCTTACATGATGGGTTCCGAGGAGTTGGCAGAGCTGAAGAAACAGCTGGATGAGCAACTCAGGAAAGGATTCATTCGTCCGAGTGTGTCACCTTGGGGATCACCTGTTCTGTTTGTTTCAAAGAAGGATGGTACCATTCGACTCTGCGTTGATTACCGTTCCCTTAATGAAGTAACAATTAAGAACAAGTACCCGCTTCCCAAGATCGAAGACCTGTTTGACCAGTTAAACGGGGCCAGGGTATTTTCCAAGATCGATCTCCGATCGGGATACTACCAGTTGAAGATCCGACCAGAAGATATACCCAAGACCGCATTCGTGACCCGGTACGGTCTGTATGAATGCACGGTCATGCCCTTCGGTTTGACAAATGCCCCAGCCTACTTCATGTACCTCATGAACAAGGTCTTCATGGAATATTTGGACAAGTTTGTCGTCGTGTTCATCGATGACATACTAATCTTCTCCAAGTACGAAGAAGAGCATGAGCAACACCTGAGGCTAGTTTTGGGAAAGCTTCGAGAGCACCAACTTTATGCCAAATTCAGCAAGTGTCAGTTCTGGCTGAACGAAGTTGGATTTCTAGGTCATACCCTGACGGCACGCGGGTTAGCCATGGATCAATCCAAGATTTCTACAATGACCAACTGGGAATCACCTAAGGACGTGAAGGATGTCAGGAGTTTTCTCGGGCTCGCGGGATACTACCGCAAGTTTGTCGAGGGATTCTCCAGCATCGCTCGACCTATGACTCAACTCTTGAAGAAAGGCCGGAAGTTCGAGTGGACACCGGCGTGTGAAGAAAGCTTCCAGGAGTTGAAGAAGAGGCTAACTACCGCTCCGGTATTGGCTACCCCAGACATCAACAAGGAATTCGTGATATATTGTGATGCCTCTGGAACCGGGCTCGGTGGGGGTCCTGATGCAAGATGGCAGGGTCGTGGCGTACTTGTCACGGCAACTGCGACCGCATGAGGAAAACTACGTCACCCATGATCTCGAGCTAGCAGCGGTAGTGCATGCTCGGAAGACGTGGCGACATTACCTTCTCGGAAAGCGATGCGAGATATATACAGACCACAAAAGTCTGAAGTATATCTTCACCCAGAGAGAGATGAACATGAGACAGCGGAGATGGCTTGAGTTAATCAAGGATTACGACCTCAGCATTCAGTACCATCCCGGCAAGGCGAACGTGGTAGCCGATGCCCTGAGCCGGAAGGCAGGCTCCTTGAACGTCGCGCTCAAGGAAAGGTTACCCGCCTTGTATGAAGAGATGGAGGGCTTAGGACTTGAGATAGTCGAACCAGGGTACCTGGCCAACCTCGAAGTCAAGCCTACTCTGGCAGACGACATCAAGGAAGCCCAAAAGGGGCACAAGAGTATCGAAGGCCTCAAGAGGAAGGTGCGAGAAGGCAAAGCCCCAGGATTCTCAATTGATGAGCAAGGAGTATTGTGGTATGGGAAACGCTTATGCGTACCCAATAAGGCCGAACTTAAGGACTTGATCCTACAAGAGGCACATGACACACCGTACTCTATCCATCCAGGTGGTACCAATATGTACCAAGACATCCGAGAACGATTCTGGTGGCATGGCATGAAGAGGGAAATTGGCTCCTATGTCGCTAAATGTGATGTATGTCAGCGAGTCAAGGCTGAACACCAATGACCCGCTGGATTGCTACAACCTCTTCAAGTGCCAGAATGGAAGTGGGATAAAGTCGGCATGGATTTCATCACCGGGTTGCCCCGGTTGAATAAGGGTCATAGCTCCATTTGGGTCATAGTTGATCATTTGACCAAGGTGGCCCATTTCATCCCCGTTAACACCACTTACGACGGCAGCCAGTTGGCCAGTCTGTACATTCATCGAGTGGTGAGTCTCCATGGAGTCCCCAAAGAGATTGTGTCCGACCGTGGCACGCAGTTCACCTCAAGATTCTGGAAGAAGTTTCAAGAAGCTCTCGGAACCAAACTCTCCTTCAGTACGGCTTTCCACCCGCAGACGGGCGGACAGACCGAGAGGGTAAATCAGATACTTGAGGACATGCTCCGCGCTTGTGTTTTGGCCCATGGTGCCAAGTGGGAAGACTGCCTACCATTTGCTGAGTTCTCTTACAACAACAGCTACCAGTCCAGTCTTCAAATGGCCCCATTCAAAGCATTATATGGGCGGAAATGCCGCACCCTGCTCAATTGGTCCGAAACCGGTGAAGGGCTAGTTTTCGGGCCAGAAGCACTACAGGAAGCAGGGGACAAGGTCCAGCTTGTCCGAGAGAACTTGGAGGCAGCTAAGTCAAGGTAGAAGAGCTATGCGGACCCTCGCCGCCGAAACGTGGAGTTTGTTCCTGGAGACCAAGTGTACTTGCGAGTCACGCCTCTCAAGGGGACCAGGCGTTTCCACGTCAAGGGGAAGCTAGCTCCAAGGTTTATTGGACCCTTCAAGATCACGGCAAGGCACGGGGAAGTAGCTTATCAGTTAGAGCTACCTCCTGAACTTTGAGGTGTGCACAACGTGTTTCACGTGTCATAGCTCAGGAAGTGTTTGCAAGTGCCGAACCGTCCCGATCTTTACAAGGACATCGACCATCAAGCTATTGACCTTCAACCGGATCTTACCTACCGCGAGAGACCGATCCGCATTTTGGACGAAGCAGAGCGTTGCACCAGAAGCCGCACCATCAAGTTTTTCAAGGTTCAGTGGAGCAACCATACCGAAGCAGAAGCCACATGGGAGCGTGAAGACTATCTCCGATCAGAATTTCCCGAGTTGTTTAACGCTTAGCTTAGGAATCTCGGGGACGAGATTCTTGTAAGGGGGATAGGTCTGTCACACCGTGTTTTTCATCCCAAGTTTTCTGTGTTGCAAAAATCAGAGCTTGTTAATTTTTTTTCAAATAATGTTGTGAGTGCAATGTCAACCCTTGTTTGAGTGTATGCTTGCTTGTGTGATGACTCAAACCCATGAAAAACTTATTATTTTGCTCTCATCGAAAACCCTTTTTCCCTTACATCAAGATCACCTTCATCATGTTGGGATACACTACTAGCTCATGAAGCCAAGTGGCACTTCCAACTAAAGTTGGTGATCTGATCCTAATATCATTTTCATTCATTAAAAACATTATTTGGTGATTTAAAATATTATTTTCCTATTTTATATCTATGTCTATTTCTAAGGCCGGTAATGATAATTCCACAAGGAAAATTACTTTCCTGCCTTAGAAAATTCTGAGTAAATTCCTGAAAGCTCAGAAGGACATATATTTTCCATACATAAGATTTTCAACCCTATTTTAGATTAATATTATTTGAGTAAAACCCTGAAAACCATTTCTGTCTGTTTTAGCTTTTTGAGATGTTTCCAAAGGAAAGTATCTCAGTAAATTCCCATAAAATTACAGGAGCCCTCCCAAACCATATTAGCTGCTCACCTAAAATCTCACCTTGATCCAAGGTGGGTAAGTGCACTTAGAGAGCCCCAAACCCTCTCTGTCCAGAGTAGAGTTGAAACAACTCTACATTGCAAAGTTTCTCCAATGGAACTGAAACTTTGCAGAGGTGTTTAACACCCCAAATGAGGACTCCACACCAAAAATGGGATTTGTGAGACTCTGTTTGACCACACTTCCTTTGTAAGGGACAGTACTGGTCACTTTGAGACATTTTCAAGTTTGCAAAGCCAAACTTGTTCAATGGAGCTCATATTTGGTGGAACCCCATGTTTTTACGCCAAGACCAAACCTGTTAAGTTTCATTTACAATGGTGGAGTGGAAGCACCCCAAGCCATTGTCGAACACCTACTCACAGAAAGGTAAAAACCTTCCTAGCCATTGTTTTACCCAATGTCAAGGCCCCAAACTTGGTGGGTTAGAGCACCAGAACACCCTGAACACCCAGTCAACCAGCCCCTCACCAATTCCAAGCACAAGTGACAAGAACTCCAATCTAAGCTGCAGGACAGTACTCGCTACACTAGTATTCCTTGCTCTCTTGACCAGCTCAAGCTCCCACTAAACCACAACAGCTAGGCACAGTCCCAGCAACACTCAGGACATGGAGGACACGTCCCAAGTTCCCCAGAGCGAGCCAGCATGCCGTGGCATGCCAAAACAGTGCTCTGGGCGCGCTGCAGAGAGCCACCCGCAAGGGGCCGACGCTCCGGCCGGTCCCAACCTCCCCAGTCGTGTCCAAGCAGTCCCCCGACAGCCCCTCAATGCAAAGCTACCCCAGGGACCCTCCCCCCCGCGCAAGAGCTCAGGCGACGCGTGCCCGTGCGCGCCCGACGCGGCCGAACATGCACGGTCGCTGCAGCTCGTCCCCACTCACTTTCCCTCTGCTGCCGTTGCATCAGGAGGCCCTAAACCACGTCCCGAACCTGTGGTTTCGCGGCCAGCACCTCACTGTGCTTGCACGCGTGCCACGGTGATGTCACCGGCGTGCCCGAGTCGGGTCACCGTCGTTGGCCTATAAATAGACCCCCCCCGGCACTCCAGCACCCTCCAAGCAGTTTCAGCACAACCAGTAGACACTCCCTAGCCACCCAACCGAGCTCGCAGAGCCCCGGTGCTCGAGATCGACCGAGGCCCCTCCGCCTCGGAGCTCCGGTCGATCTCCGGCTACACGTAGGCTCCTGCGCTGCCTGACCTCTCATTACACTCCCCTCGACACCAGGAACGTTTCCCCTAACTATCCCGAGCAAATCCATACCTCTAGCCCCTAGTTCAACACGAACCCGAAACCCTTCCGCCACGAGCACCTCGTCGCGGGCGACCCAGACCATCTCCGGTGACATCCCGACCACGAGCAGGTAGGCGGAGGCACGAGGAGCCCGTTCCCGTTCCTAGCTAGGTCTGAGGACAACGGCAGCCTCGTCGGCGTCCATCTCCACCTCTCTGGCCAGAGGTAGGAGAAGGACCCGACAGGTGGAGCCCACCTGTCGGTGCCCTGGGGCAGCCAGCGCGCGCAGCCGCTAACGTTGACCCCAGGGGCCCGCAGGTCAGGTTTGAACCTGGCCCGCGCGCGCCTGGTGGCCAGGCCTGCTGGCTGGGCCGACTGGATCTGTTTCCCTGGCCTTTTTCTTTTGTTTTAATCCAGCAAACTAAATGATTTTTATAAAAAGATTTAGCCAGTAGAAAAATATAATTCTTCCACCAGTATTTTTCGAAAAATGAGTAGTATTTGATTCTGTGATAGTTGACATTTATCAATAACAGAAACTATTTTGGTATAATAAAATGATATTAAAAAGCACTTGTTTGCTTTTGTTTGCTTTTAAATAAATATGCTTAGCTAATAAAACAGTAGGGAACATTTTTCAAAATAATAACCTGAATTTATTCAAGCCTTGCAACATTTTTAAAAGCACTTTGTGAACTGTTTTAGTAAAAGCTACTATTTATTTATTCCTTTCTCGATAGTAGAGTTACCGAGTGACGGAGGATCCGGAGCGGAAGACCTCGAAGACCCCGGATACCTAGCTGACCAAGGCAAGCATGCCCTTTTTCCATGACTTAAGTAAATAAAATGATGCATGCTAGAATAGCAAGTACTTTCCGTTGCATGTGATCACGATGCCGGTTCATCACCGATGTGATGATACCGAAGGCTTCTTCGGAGCCCTTGCATTATAGTAGTGTTATTGCATGGCTTCTCGGAGCACAAACATGATGAGCTTGATCCTACCATCTACACGGATTTTGCTACTGTCATGTTGACTAGTAGAGTTAATCACTGCATTGAGCTTGACCCCGTGAAGGTCACGATATTATCATGTTGACAAGTAATATTAAGGCATATCATGTGGACAAGTAATAATAGAGCATTTTATCATGAGCATGATGATGGGTTAAATAAAGAGTTTATGAAAACCCCGTCGGGTGCCACTAATGCCCGAGGGTGATAAAGAGTTGGTGATCACTTTTGGTGAAGTGATGCACCGGTGATTTTGGTGTGAGTATGGTTTCGGAAATGGATTAGATTTATGATGTGTCGACCGTCCCAACCTTACCCAGTACGACCACGATACCCCTTTATGGGACGGGGCTTTGTTGATTACTCTAGTCGGTGCTAGCAAAGAGCCACATTACTAGTGGCGGGAGCGATCGGTGTCACTCTCGTGATGGGGTCGTGCCAGGTAGGACGACTATGCCATTGTTATGAGTTCCAGGCACACCGTTGGTCCCTGCATGGTTGTTATAGTCCAGAGTCGGTGCTCGTAAGACGTACAGCATGTGGGCTGGGTACCAATCGAGTGGATCTCTTTGTCTAGTATCGTCAGGGGAAAGATGATGATCGGATACTTACCTCGGGTATATGTGATATACCGCGAGTCGTGGATGACACGGAAGTATTCCGTTTCTCGTGGGTCCAGCGTACTACCTCTGCAGAGTGTGAACTATTCGAATATCCGTGTCCACGGTCAAGGACAGTTGGGTGGTGCTGCTTAAACTACGTCCTGAGTTTCCGCATAAACCAAGTGTGTGTGCGTGGTGTTAAAAAGGTGTTGTTATAATCATGATAATCACAATAATATGATCAAGTTCGGTGACTTGACATATAGGGTAAACCCGGATGGTTTAGCCCTCATTAATACCTTGAGATTATGACAAGTACGATGACTTGGCATTTAGGATGAACCCGGTGTGTTCAACCCTTTACGGATATGTCAATATCTGTAAGCTAATATTCCCAAGTAATTCTTTAACCTGATGCATATACATGATCATACCACCGCATAGCATTACACTCAAGATATCTGTCACTGTTATTCATTACCATTTATGTTATGGGATGTTTGCGAGTACATTCAAAGTACTCATTGGCTTGCCACTGGTTATGTTATTGACCAGACATGGAAGGACCGGAGTTTGGCGATGAGTACGCCGTCGGAGACGGACCTGCGATCTAGGACGCTTCCGAGTCAGAATGCCTGTCGGTGTAGGCTTGATGGCATGGGCACCGCTTAGCCCTTACGAGTTTCCGCTACTCGATGTATCCCTTTATTTGGCTTAGGCCTTGCTCTTGAACCCGACCTTCTGGTCATTTGATGTAATAATTTGGTACTGGGATGTAAGACTCTATTATTCAGTATCTGTGTTCAATGAACATTGATCCTTGGGGTCACTGGGCATGGCGAACTCGACTTGCTAGTCGGGGTCACCACACATACGGAGACACCTTGAGCATACCAGTTAACCGCATCTGCAGAAATACGGGTCTTATCATCTCAACGAAGCGCTCCAAATCCTCATCATCCTTTTTCTTGGATGGCTTAGGAGGAAAGGGCATAGGTCTCTGAACCCATGGCTCCCTCCCTTTACCATGCTTCCTAGCAGTGAAGTCATTCTTGTAGTATCTCTTAGGTTGTGGGTTATCAGGATTAACCGTAGGTTCAATCTCCACATCCTCATCATGGCTAGGTTGAGCATTATTATGAACATCACTGTCCATATTGTCACCAGGTTCATGTTCATCACCAGATTGTGTTTCTGCATCAGACGTAGAAATATCATTAGGTTCTTCAGGTGTGACAGTATTTGGTGAGCTGGCGTGCAGGTTTCTATCATCCTTCTTCTTCTCCTTAGGATGACTAGGTGTATCAGCATTGATTCCTTGAGAATCTTGATCAATTCTCTTAGGATGACCTTTAGGATACAAAGGTTCCTGAGTCATTTTGCCTCCTCTAGTAATGACGCTGACAGAGTTTTCATTTAATTCATTGAGCAGGTCATTCTGAGCTTTAAGTACTCGTTCTACCTGAGTAGTAATCATAGAGGCATGTTTACTCAGAAGCTTGAGAGCATTGACATTTCTGTCTACACAAGCACTTAAATGGCTAAGCATACGAGTACTTTGTTCCAAATGTCTGCAAACATAATCATTGAAACTCTGTTGTTTGGCAACAAAGTTGTCAAATTCATCAAAGCATAGGCTAGCAGGTTTATCAAAAGGAATATCACTCTCATCAAACCTACGCAGAGAATTCACTTCTACAACCTGTATCGGGTTATCGAGACCATGGATCTCTTCGATAGGTGGTAGGTTTTTGACATCTTCAGCTCTAATGCCTTCCTCTTGCATAGATTTCTTGGCTTCTTGCATATCTTCGGGACTGAGGAATATAATACCTCTTTTCTTAGGAGTTGGCTTAGAAGGTGGTTCGGGAATAGTCCAAGCATTATAGTTGATCAAGATGTGATTCAGTAGAGTCTCAGCTTGTTCTACAGTTCGTTCCCTAAAAACACAACCGACACAACTATCTAGGTGGTCTCTAGAGGCATCGGTAAGTCCGTTATAGAGGATATCAAGTATCTCGTTCTTCTTTAGAGGGTGATCAGGCAAAGCATTCTGTAGTTGGACGAGCCTCCCCCAAGCTTGTGGAAGACTCTCTTCTTGGAGTTGAGCAAATTTGTATATTTCCTACAAGGCAGCTTGCATCTTATGGGCAGGGAAATATTTCTCACAGAAGTAATAGACCATCTCCTGGGGACTACGCACACATCCAGGAGCAAGAGAGGTGAACCAGGCTTTAGCGTCATCCTTTAGAGAGAAAGGAAACAACTTAAGGATATAGTAATGGCGGATCTTCTCCTTATTAGAGAAAAGGTTGGCTATTTTGGATAGTTTGGCAAGATGGGCTATGACCGTCTCAGACTCATAACCGTGAAAAGGATCAGATTCGACTAGAGAGATTATCTCAGGCTCGACAGAGAATTCATAATCCTTATCGGTGACAAAGATAGGCGAAGTGGCAAACTTCGGATCATTTCTCATCCTAACTTCCCGAGATTTTTCCTTCCACTTGAGAATTAATTTCTCAGCGTCATAGGCATCCTTACACGCAAGAAAATCCTCAGCTATCTCTCTCTCCATAACGTAACCCTCAGGTATAACAGGCAATTCATATATAGGAGAGCTAGGTCTAACAGGAGCAAAAGCAGGTTCTATCTCAATAGCGTCGACAGCATCAGAAGCATCACGAGCATTGGCAGTAACTCTAGCAATATGAGCATCAAGGAATGCTCCCAGTGGAACATCAGGCAAAGGAGTATGTCTAGCAGTATCAAGCATAGCATCATCAGGCATAATAGCATCTCTAGCACCATCAAGCAAAGCAGTATCAAGCATAGCATCTCTAGCGGTATCAAGCATAGCATCTCTAGCAGTATCACACATAGTATCAAGCATAGTATCAAGCATAGCATCTCTAGCAGTATCAGGCATAGTATCAAGCATAGCATCTCTAGCAGTAGTATCACAAGCATCATCAAGCACATGCGACATATCAAGATTTCTAGCAGGAGGTGATGTAGCAAACTTACTCATAACTGAAGGTGAATCAAGTGCAGAGCTAGATGGCAATTCCTTACCTCCCCTCGTAGTTGAGGGCAAGACTTTGGTCTTCGGATCCTTCAGATTCTTCATAGTGGTCAATAGATATAAATCCCAAGTGACTCAGAGAATATAGCAATACCTCCCCGGCAACGGCACCAGAAAAGTGCTAACGTCAGTTGTGCTTCCCTAGCAATGGCTCCAGAAAAGGGCTGATCCTGCAATCTCTAGTGTTAGCTAGACGAATGCTTATAAACAACTAACCTTCTCCTGCAACGGCACCAGAAGAATGCTGATAGCACTCCCCGGCAATTAAACTGGAAGAATGTTGTTGATGGCCCACGAGCGCGTGGGTTCGCAGCAGTTTTTGAGGGTAGAGTATTCGACCCAATTTGTAGGTACGCCAAACAGGAGGTGAGAGTATACTCTCAAGTATTAGCAGCTGAATTTGTCAGATTCAACCACACCTGAAATATTAGTATCTGCAAGCACAATAGTAACAGCGAAGTAGTAACAATGAAGTAGCGGGTATCGGCAGTGTAACGAGCAATAACAGTGGCAAGGAACAACAGCAGTGACAACAGTAGCAAGTAGCAACAGTAGCAAGCGACAGTAGTAGCAACTGTAGCAGTAGCAGCAGAGCAAGAAGAGTAATGGTAGTAGCAACAGTAACACCAGAGCAAGACAAGTAACGACAGTAGCAACAGTAGCAGCAGAGCAAGACAAGTAACGGCAGTAGCAACAGAGCAAGACAAGTAACGGCAGTAGCAACAATAGGACAAATTCGTAGGCAATGGATCGGTGTTTTGTTTGGATGATATTCATCATGCAACAACTATAACACGGAGAGATATGTAGCTAGCTCCCGTTCGTCAATGTGATGTAGGCATGCATTCCGTGTGTCGTCATACGTGCTTAGGGAAAAGAACTTGCATGACATCTATTGTCCATCCCTCCCGTGGCAGCGGAGTCCAAAAGGAAACTACGGGATATTAATGTTCTCCTTTTAATAAAGAACCAGACCAACGCATTAGCACTTGGTGAACACATGAACTCCTCAAACTATGGTCATCACCGGGAGTGGTTCCGGTTATTGTCACTCCGGGGTTGCCGGATCATAACACATAGTAGGTAACTACAACTTGCAAGATCGGATCTAAAACACACATATATTGGTGACAACATAATAATTTCAGATCTGAAATCATGGCACTCGGGCCCTAGTGACAAGCATTAAGCATGGCAAAGTAGTAGCAACATCAATCTCAGAACATAGTGGATACTAGGGATCAATTCCCATCCTACTCATCACCGCCCAGCGAGCCTACGAATAGATTACTCACGAACGATGAAGAGCTTCATCGAATTGGAGAGGGAAGAAGGTTGACGATGACGATGGTGACGATTTCCCCTCTCCGGAGCCCAAGACGGACTCCAGATATGCCCTCCAGATGAAGAACAGGTGGTGGCGGCGCCTCCGTATCGTAAACACGACGAAAACTTCTCTTTTTATTTTTTCTGGGATGAAAGGGATCTTATATACCTGAGATTGGGGGCGGCAGAGCCGTGTGGGCCCCGCAAGCCTGCCCACCGCCTCCAGGGGGGTGGTGGCGGAGCCAAGGCTTGTGGCCCACTAGCCCACCCCCTCAGGTGAAACTTGGCGCAAATATTCTTTATATTTTCCAAAACTGCTCCCCGTAAATTTTCAGGATGTTTGTAGAACTTTGATTTCTGCACAAAAATAACACCAAGGCAATTCTGCTGAAAACAGCGTCAGTCCACGTTAGTTCCATTCAAATCATGCAAATTAGAGTCCAAAACAAGGGCAAAAGAGTTTGGAAAAGTAGATACGATGGAGACGTATCAACTCCCCCAAGGTTAAAACCTTGCTTGTCCTCAAGCAACTGAGTTGACAAACTGAGAGAGAAAGAAAAACTTTGACAAACTCTGTTTGATCTTGTTGTTGCAACTATGTCTAACTAATAACCAAAATTTCAACAAGATGACAAGTTAACCACATAAGCAAATGACACAAATGTCTCACGGTAAACTAATATCAATGGCATAATCAGCTAACGAGCAAATAATATTGAGTTCCAAATACCAACACTTCAATCAAAACAAGCATCAAGCAATATGAATAGATGGTATCTCGCTAGCTCTTTCTGAGACCGCAAAACATAAATGCAGAGCACTTTCAAAGATCAAGGGCTGACTAAACATTGTAATTCATAGCAACGAAGATCCAGTCATAGTCATACTCAATATCAATCAAAAGCAAAGCATAAAAATGACAGAGGTGCTCTCTAATTGGTGCTTATATACGAGGAGGATGACTCAACAGGAAAATAAATAGACAGACCCTTCGCAGAGGGAAGCATTGATTTGTAGAGGTGCCAGAGCTCAAGCTTTGAAAACAGAGATAATAATTTTGGGTGGCATGCTTTCATTGTCTACGCAATGACCAAGAGTTCTCCATATCTTCCATGCTACTCATGCTATAGGCGGTTCCCAAACAGAAAAGTAAAGTTTTAACTCCCCCACCACCAATCAATCACACTCCACGGCTAGCCGAATCCTCGGGTACAGTCCGTACTAACATCAATCCGGGGGGAGTCTTGTTTTACAATTATGTTTTCGATTTACGCGTGGAACTGGGCATTCCAATTAGCGGCCCCTTTCTCGTGAATGACTGTGAATAAACACATGTCGAGGATAACACTCCTAGCATGGAAGATACCAATAGCTCCATGTCACCACATGAGCGGTTCGGGCATGCAAAACAGATTATTTCTTGAAGGTTTAGAGAATGGCACATGCAAATTTACTTGGAACGGTAGGTAGATACCGCAAATAGGCAGGTATGGTGGACTCTCATGGAAAAACTTTTGGGTTTATGGAAGTGGATGCACAAACAGTATTCCGCTTAGTACAAGTGAAGGCTAGCAAAAGACTGGGAAGCGACCAACTAGATAGCGACAACAGTCATCAAGATGCAATGAGTTTGACTAACATTGAATGCAAGCATGAACATGATATAAATCACCATGAACACGAACATCATAGAGGCTATGTTGATTTTGTTTCAACTACATGCATGAACATGCGCCAAGTCAAGCCACTTGAAACATTCAAAGGAGAATACCATCCTATCATACTGTATCATAGTCATCTCAAAATCTATGTTGGCATTCAAGACAAACCATTATAAGCTCTCAGCAAAGTAAGCATGGTATCAGAAACTATGATCTCTAAGTTGTCATTGCAAACATGGTTCTCTCACAACAAAGCTAAATCTGGGTCGACAAGCTAGTCATATTTACAAAAACAAAATAGATAGAGTTCATACCAGCTTTTCAGTCTCAGTCACTTCATCATATATCATCATTGTTGCCTTTCATTTGCACGATTGAATGATGAAAAACGATAATAAGCGCATTGGACTAAGCCGAATCTGTAGGCAAACACAAAGGAGAAGACAAAGTAATATGGCTCTTTTGAAAGCTAAACAGGTAAGCATGTAAGAACCAATAAACATTGTAACCAATATCTTCTACCTTGACCCAAAGAAAGAGAAAACTATTTACACGGGAAAGCTCCCAACAAGCAAAGAAGAAAGAAAAATCTTTTTGGGTTTTCTCAAAAGGACACAAAATAAGAAAAGAAAAATCTTTTTGGGTTTTCTCAAAAGGACACAAAATAAGAAAACAAGAAAACAAAAATAAACTAGCATGGATAATACACTGGCGAAGTGTAAACACCGGCTAACAAAGTGAAAGCATAAGCATGAATGTAAAGTCGGTGAGAACACATACTCCCCCAAGCTTAGGCTTTTGGCCTAGCTTGGTCTACTCCCATGGTGGGAAATAACCAGCTCCATGATACTCCGGAGCAGGCTGTGGATGCCACTATTGTGTGAGCTCCTCTGACTCCCAGTGATAAACTGGCGTGTGGTACTCGACCGACGGCTTGGGCACGGGCGCGTGTGGTTGGGCCATGCCCCAATATGCGTAGATGTCCGCGGGCATAATAGTGTACCTGCCTGCATGAAGATCAAACAAAGAAGGAGCAGGCAAAGTAATAGTCTCTCGAGTACCCTGACTAAACACCAGGTTATAAATCACCCGTCTACTAGCATCTCTATCTAGAAAATCATGGCGAACCATGCTGTCATAATCCAGATATCTCTCAGGGAGAAGCATCTCTCCTTCCTCTCCCAGTCTAATGGGTATATCAAAGTGTCTCACAAGACGGGTAGCATTGATACCTCCATAGACAACACCTTTAGAACGTTTCAGGTTCAACCGTTGAGCTACTATAGCGCCCAGGCTATAAGTCTTATCGTTATAAAGGCCTTCGCGCAAAATCGCAAGGTCTGGAGAACTAAGTGATCCAGCCTCCCGACGGCCAATCAAACATTTCCCACAAATAGTGAGAAGTACCGAAGCACAGGAAAATGTGTGCTAGCAATTCTAGCGCGAGACACTCCTCTATCCTCTCCAACAACAATAGAGCCAATGAAATCCTCCAAGTCCCGTGGGCGAGGGTCACGGATATCCCCAACATAAGGTAATTTGCATACATTGCAAAAATCCTGCAGTGTCATGCACTGGGGAACATCGTATATCATGAACTCAACCATGTGAGGATTCTTCCTCGGATAAAATTTGATGCTTTGAACAAAAATATTGGTGAGGAGGAGGTATTGTGGGCACTTATCTTCAACGAACGCAGTAAGACCTACGTTCTCCACCAAGTAATAAAAGTCTTCATAAAGTCCAGCGGCGCGCAAAAATTCATCACTTGGCCACTCGCACGCTCGAACTTCTGTGACTTGAGGAAGTACGTACTTAGGGTGGTTCTTCTCATCCTCCTTGTGGTTACGGCTTGAAGAGCCTCTGAACAACCTCCTCATCTTTTCCTTTTTCTAGCTCTGAAAAATTCTGAAATTTTTAGAGACTTCGAAAGAAAAGTGAATAAGGATTAACCCAACTTGTAGCAACTACTCCTACTAGTGCCTAGAGACCGTATCACACGCTAAAACTACTTGGGACCAGCTAAAATCAACTTTTCAATCTCAAGAACAGGGTCACCAAGGTAGCAAGAATTCGCGAAGGATAAAGCACTAGAGCAAAAACTAATTGGACCAATGGAGGAGTCAATTACCAAAGAGTAATTTCCCCAAAACGGTTTGGAGAGTGGTGCTTTGAGCAAGGAGATCGAAAATCACAGCCAAATGAGCAAGAACACGGGTTTGAGATGGGAAACAATTTTTTCTGGAGGTGGAAGAAGAGGCTGAGAGCTGGAATGAGTGGAGGGGGTGCGTGTGGGCCCCACAAGCTTGCACCCCGCCACCACGGGGGTAGGTGGCGGTGGCAGGGCTAGTGGCCCACTAGTCAGGCCCCCAGGCCAGCTCTCATGCCCAGAAATTTTCAAAAATTCCAGAAAAAATCATACTAAATTTTCAGGACCATCGGAGAACTTTTATTTTCGAGGTATTTTTCTCCGGGACACTAAAACAGAAAACAGGAAAAACTAAACTAATTCTATCATTTTTCTTCTAAGCAAAAGAAAATGAAAGCTCAAAACAGAGGTATGTGACTCTTTGATTCATCCGTTTCATGGTCATCGAAAGAAATCCGTCAATGGGATTGATCAAGTCCTTATGACCAAACCTTCTCGAATCGCAAGAGAGAACGGACAATTTTCGAATAGCCACTAAATCACCTCAAGGGGGATATGTATCTCCCCCACAAGCAAATCATACTTCATCTTGACACGAGGAATAGGGCATTCAAAGCTTCCAATAAGAATCGATGAAGTCTTTTCGATAGCATTGATGCAATGTACTTGATATCGTTTCTTCGGAAAGTGAACTGTGTGCTCATTACCGTTGACATGGAAAGTGACATTGCCTTTGTTGCAATCTATAACAGCCCCTGCAATGTTTAAAAAGGGTCTTCCGAGGATGACAGCCATGGCATCGTCCTCAGGAATATCCAAGATAACAAAGTCTGTTAAGATAGTGGTGTTAGCAACCACAACTGGCATATCCTCGCAAATGCCCATAGGGAAAGCAGTTGATTTGTCGGCCATCTGCAGAGAAATTTCAGTGCGTGTGAACTTATCCAACTCAAGTCTACGATAAAGAGAGAGCGACATAACACTAACACCGGCTCCAAGATCACATAAGGCAGTTCTTACGTAGTTTCCTTTAATGGAGCAAGGTATAGTGGGCACTCCGGGATCACCAAGTTTCTTAGGAGTTCCACCCTTGAAAGTGTATTTGGCAAGCATGGTGGAGATCTCAAGATCTGGTACCTTCCGTTTATTAGTCACGATATCTTTCATGTATTGGCATACGGAGACATCTTGGGCATATCAGTTAACCGCATCTGCAGAAAGACGGGTCTTATCATCTCAACGAAGCGCTCCAAATCCTCATCATCCTTTTTCTTGGATGGCTTAGGAGGAAAGGGCATAGGTCTCTGAACCCATGGCTCCCTCCCTTTACCATGCTTCCTAGCAGTGAAGCCATTCTTATCGTATTTCTTAGGTTGTGGGTTATCAGGATTAACCGTAGGTTCAACCTCCACATCCTCATCATTGCTAGGTTGAGCATTATTATGAACATCATTGTCCATATTGTCACCAGGTTCATGTTCATCACTAGATTGTGTTTCTGCATCAGGCGCAAAAATATCATTAGGTTCTTCAGGTGTGACAGTATGTTGTGAACTGGCGTGCAGGCTTCTATCATCCTTCTTCTTCTCCTTAGGATGACTAGGTGTATCAGCATTGATTCCTTGAGAATCTTGATCAATTATCTTAGGATGACCTTCAGGATACAAAGGTTCCTGGGTCATTTCGCCTCCTCTAGTAATGACTCTGACAGAGTTGTCACTTAATTCATTGAGCAGGTCATTCTGATCTTTAAGTACTTGTTCTACCTGAGTAGTAATCATAGAGGCATGTTTCCTCAGAAGCTTCAGGTCATTGACATTTCTGTCTACACAAGCACTAAAATGGCTGAGCATACGAGTACTTTGTTCCAAATGTCTGCTAACATAATCATTGAAACTGTGTTGTTTGGCAACAAAGTTGTCAAATTCATCAAAGCATAGGCTAGCAGGTTTATCAAAAGGAATATCACTCTCATCAAACCTACGCAGAGAATTCACTTCTACTACCTGTATCAGGTTGTCGAGACCATGGATCTCTTCAATAGGTGGTAGATTTTTGACATCTTCGGATCTAATGCCTTTCTCTTGCATAGATTTCTTGGCTTCTTGCATATCTTCGGGACTGAGGAATAGAATACCTATTTTCTTCGGAGTTGGCTTAGGAGGTGGTTCGGGACTAGTCCAAGAATTATCATTGATCAAGATGTTATTCAGTAAAGTCTCAGCTTGTTCTACAGTTCGTTCCCTAAAAACACAACCGACACAACTATCTAGGTGGTCTCTAGAGGCATCGGTAAGTCCATTATAGAGGATATCAAGTATCTCGTTCTTCTTAAGAGGGTGATCAGGCAAAGCATTCTGTAGCTGGACAAGCCTCCCCCAAGCTTGTGGAAGACTCTCTTCTTGGAGTTGAGTAAAGTTGTATATTTCCTGCAAGGCAGCTTGCTTCTTATGGGCAGGGAAATATTTCTCACAGAAGTAATAGACCATCTCCTGGGGACTACACACACATCCAGGAGCAAGAGAGGTGAACCAGACTTTAGCGTCATCCTTTAGGCCTCGTTTGGTTTGAGAGGATTGGGGAGGATTTGGGAGGATTTTCCTCGCGTGGGCCACAAAACTCGCAACTCCCCGAGGGCCCGTTTGGCGTGCGGGGTTTCCTCGACTCAATCCCCATCTTACCCCTCCGATCCCTCGCTTTCCACGCAGTTCAGAACCCTCGAGGGTGGCCTCGTGGATCCGCCGCCGCTGCCGTGTGACTCCTCCTCCACACCCCGCCGCCGCCGTCGTGTGACTCCTCCTCCTCGACACCTCGACGCCGGCGAACTCCATCCCCTCCCCGGTCGTAAGTGCCCCTACCCTCCTCCCCCTCCTCTCCCTATTTTGACATCTGTGTTCGATCCATCGATTCCGCGGTGGGTGCTGCGGAATCGGCCTCCGTCCGTCCGTGCTACGCACCGCCGGCCGGCCGGCGCCCCGTCGTGGCGTCGATCTGCCTGGGGCACGTCTCGCTCCATGACGTGGAGATGGAGCAGCTCGAAAAGCTCCAGCGCCAGCAGCACATGGTGTTGCAGCACCATCGGCGAGGGCGTGCTGGACCTGGACGGAGGCGAGGACGCGTCATGGGTGCCCGACCTGTACGGAGGCGTTGGCGGGTCGGCGTCGGTGCTGGACCAGGCGGTGTTCGCCCGGGAGGAGGAGATGGAGGACGTGGAGAGGCCCGCCATGGACCTGACCGATGCCAACGGTGGCAGCAAGCACTAGCTCCATCGATCAGAGGCATGTAGTTTTAGTAAGCTAGCTAGTGTCATTACTCCATGGTAGACTTAGTAGCTAGAATAAATCCCATGGAATGGATGCGTCTCTGGATGCATGTCTGTAGTGATAAAAGGCTCTCAGTTTCAGTTCACGGCTGCTAATCAGTAGGAGTAACCTTCGTCTCCTTGCCATTATCAATTCAGGAGGCCAAGTATCATGGAAGTAGTGTCCTGCCTATCCAGTATAAACGCCAAGCCAGAGATGCAAAGATCAGCCAACATATAGCGGACTTCAAATGATAGATAGTCCTGTGTTTTCGTGCACGATGTAGTTGCAACTTTTTTAGTTCCACTAGAACTAGTGCTTCTGATAACCGTACAGTTTGTTTTGCACATAGACTGACAGACTGCCATTTTGATCTTTTTAAGTATTTAAGGAAAGAGTTTTGTAAAATTCATCTTACTTTCAATGTTTGCTGAAGTAGTAATATTCTTAATTCACAAGCATAGGAAAAGGTATAAACATGTGGAATGATTATCTTGTTTTCTCATGGAAGCACTGAGAATGGTTTCCATTCAGATGTTTGCTTTGTATAAGCAGATTTTAGGAGCTGGAGGGAGTTACCCAAGTATACTTTACAACAAGTGTTTGTTGGTTCAAGTGCCGAATGATAGGAAAACCAAACATACCCAACAGATGTTATGCGCTGTTATGCATCAACAGAAAACACCCGCTATTCTTCTCAAATTATGAGTTTCCTCTTGACCTTGTTTTTATTTTGACAGCCTACCGCTCGGGTTCTTGTTGGGGTGGACGAGTTTCCTCCATCTTGGGATCCGGTTGTCATGTCTAACTTCGGTACTCCCTGTTATGTCTGTATGAAAAACTTGCTTCAAGTCAAGTTCTAGGCACCGCTAACTTATTGTTGACTCGGTTGTGTAAAATGCGACACCCAACTAGAGTTCTACATTATATATATATATATATGAGTGACTATTTGTTGTCTTACACGTCGTTTATTATCCTGCTTGTTGCTTGCTTATTCTAGTTTTAGTGCCGAGATGAATTCTGAAATAATCGACCGAATTCGGAACAGAAGAAGAGAGCATGATGAAGATTTGATGTCCTTCATTTGGCCCGTATTGAATCAAATGCATAAAAGAGGAACAATCGAGAGAAAGAAGCAACATAGCTCCATCCTATATGGAAAGAAGCGTGTCCATGATATTCTTACAGGGCATATTAAAAACTGCCTCGTAGCTTATAGGATGGAGCCACATGTCTTTAGGGCTTTGGCATCTTACCTTAGAAGAGAAAAGTTGATATTGGATACAAGAATTAAGGTGGAGGAGAAGTTGGCCTTTTTTTTGTACATGGTGTCCCACAACGCGTCTTATGAAGATCTCCAGTTAGAATTTCAACATAGTGGTCAAACATTCCATGAGTACATCAACGAGTTCTTCAACATTATTCCTTTGTTAGCTAGTCGATTTTTGAAGCCTCCGAGCATTGATGAGCCACATCCAAGAATCTCAACGGACCCAAGATTTTATCCCTATTTCTAGGTTCCATCAGTAACACTTCCACAATTTCTTGACTTATCTAACTTGAAGTTCTTCGTTGACCTTCAATCCATTTTATTTTCAGAACTGTTTAGGAGCCATTGATGGTTCACATGTACCTATAACTGCAACACCTGGGATTGCCGCTCCATTTCAGAATAGGAAGGGCACCCTCAGTCATAACATCATGACTGCATGCGACTTCGATCTACGAATCACTTTCATATCATGTGGCTGGGAGGGTTCAGCAACAGATGCCAGAGTTCTTCAGTCTATGATGATGACATGATTTAGAGTACCCAAAGGCAAGTTTTATCTAGTTGATGGGGGTTATGCAAACACTCAGTCATTTCTGGCACCTTATCGGGGTGTCCGATATCATTTGAAGGAATTTGGTCATGGACGCGCTCGACCACAGAACCACATGGAATTGTTCAACCATCGGCATGCTATTCTACGCAACCATGTGGAAAGGTCCCTAGGAATTCTTAAAAAGCTCTTCCCAATTCTTCATGTTGGCACACTACATACAATCGAGAACCAAGTGAAACTTCCTGCTGCTGCTGCAGTTCTTCACAATATCATCAAGATGCATAATGGAGACGAGACTTGGCTTGACAACCAGCCCAATAACATAGCACCAAATGATTTTGTTGATCTCCCAAATGGTGATGAGAATAACTATGGGAGCAATGGCTTAGGGAACACTTTGAGGGATGAAATCGCAATGCAAATGTGGCAGGCATATCATCCTGAATAACCAACATTGTGGTGTGTTTTTAATCATATATACATATGCATTAATCAACTTATGTCGTCTTCATCATCTAACAATGTAATCCTTGTTGAATGCAGATATGTATCCAAAGGGGTCTCCAAAGTACAATCTTATGAAAGTGACTGGAAAAAAGGCTTCACACGGTGCGAAGAAGTTGACACCCAAAATTAAAAAGACTACTCCAAAAGGTATTTTAATGCTTCATCTCTGCTTGTTGAATTATAGCAACTCTTGTCATGTTGAGTGTGATCAAGTATTTTACTCTATACATTTGTGCTATGTGTAGTTAAGAAGCCCAGAGCTCAGTGGAACCCGGCTCTTGAAAAGGCTCTGGTAGATTTACTTGATGAGCACAATAATCCATATCATAGAGGTCAAAATGGTTGGTCTGCTGAATCTTGGAACGGAATTACAAAAATATTCCATGAGAAATATCCCCATACAAATTTCACAAAACAACAAATCCAAGAGAAACAAAAAGATTTGAAGAGTCAATACAAGATAATCAAGGATGCTCGAAAGCAAAGTGGTGTTAGCTGGAACTATCATACACACATGATAGAGGCCGACCCACATCTTTGGCAGAACTTGATTATTGTAAGTTTGATAATATACAATGCAACTTGTTTCCTCTTGTTTTCGGGTGATCTAGGTTTGATAAATCATTTCTCTTACATACAGTCCTGGCGAGACATAAGCAAGTTTCAAACAAAGCCATTTCCTCTGTATGACAAGCTAGGTGATCTTTATGATGGTGAGTTTAATGGATTTTCATTTGCTACCTTTTTCTTACCTTTATAAAGAATTTCTATTGCTATGTGACCTTTAATGAGAACTTGGGTGCTTGTGCAGGACATATAGCGGAAGGTAATTACAATTTTACATCAATTGAGGCTACACAAGTGATTGACGATGATCCTGAAGTTGAAAGAGATGAGACTGGGTTCCCTTTTGATCTGAATCAGTGCGAAGATGATTTACTCATGTATGATGATCCAAGAGATGCGGCTCAAAGTGATGATCCAAGTGGAGCTATTCAAAGTGATGATCCAATAGATGGTACGCAAAGTGATGTTACTCGAGCAGGTGCTCCTGGTGGTTCCAATAAAAAGCTAGTGAAGGAGCCCAAGAAGAAAAAGCGGGATGATCCCATGGTGGAAGTGATGGCAAACTATGTGGAGATCAAACAGAAGCAAGCAGAGGAGGAGTCTGCTTTGTTCGCAGAGTCAAAAAATGCCCAACAATTCACCATCACCAAGTGCATTGCTGTTCTGCACAAGATGGAAAGCATCTCACATGGAGAAAGGGCCGCTGCGTACAAGGTGTTCAAAAATGCTGAGAATCGTGAGATTTTCCTCAATGCCGCCGCCGAAGATGAAGTGAGCGCCGCCGTGTTCCTTCGGAGCGAAATGGCAGACTTACCTCGGGGTATCTAAGGTAAGATTTCTCTATGTTCTTCATACTCTTGTGTGTTTACTTTCAATTTCTTGGTTGGGTGGTTTATGTGTCTGCTAGTCTTAGCCAGATTATGTGTCTGGAAAAAATACTCCACTACTGCTGTTGCTGTGCTTGGTAGCTGCTGTGCTTGATAGCTGCTGCTGTGCTTGGTAGTTGTTGTGCTTGATAGCTGTTGTGCTTGATAGTTGCTGCTGTGCACGATAGCTGCTGCTGTTGCTGTGCTTTATAGCTGCTGTGCTTGATAGCTGTTGTGGTACGAGTAGAAAAAGAGGAGCTCTCGGTGGGAACCGGGTCGTACTGAATTTTGTTGTCGCCGAATGCGACTGAATCTGTAGGAACGTTGAATGTTGTTGCTTCTTAATTATATATAAGTCCATTTTAGATAGTAGGTCTCCTGGTCTTGAATAGAATCCGGGCACGTCACGGAAATACACATGGTGATGATTGTGACGCTAGCTGCCACTATGTATATTTTCTTTTCTTCATATGATATCTTGGGCCCTCTTCCACGAATTTCTGCGCATGTCTACTTTATGATTTTTTGACTTTAAAGGTCCTTTACGTACGTCTGTATTATTCATCACGCACATTACGTACGTCTCTGTGCGTGGAAAGCCAAGCAGCCACCAAAGGTCGTCATGGCCGCTTAAATCTGAGAGAGTGACCAACTAGCTAGCTACTTACTTTACGAGTGGATGCAGTACACATAGTAGCTAGACATGGTTCTGAATTTAACCTCACAAATTCAGTTCAGTACGGTAGTATGTACGTACTCCGTCCCATAATATAAGATGTTTTTACAAGATATCTTCATGCTATATATGTTCATTTGCTGATACTTGATATTTGCTGATATCTTCATGCTATATATGTCCGTACTGCTGGTACTTAGCAGTAACACACCGTTGCGAAATGCATTTCTGAATGACCCATTTGCATCGAACTTTGACGACTGACAAAATGAAGTAAATTTGATGAATGTTGAATTCAAGTGACTAATTCCCTTTGCTTTCCTGATGGCAGAAAAATGGAAGAGCAGAAGCCGAAGGACCAGAGGTTCAAGGCCAACGAGAACAAGCCTGTAATGAACGAATGACCATCCTCCGGACAGTCCGGTGCCTGCAAGGCCTATTTGCCAATCATGTGACTCCTATGTTAAAATGGGTGGTGTGAACATTTGCTTGGTCGTTCTGAAAACTATCCAAGTATCCAGTACTGTGTTTTGAGTTTATATCTACACTGCATGCCTGGAATGATAAATTAGTAGATTTTATCCTGTGATGTGTTCTCGTGGACCATTCGTGGTTTTGGAATCCACTTATATATGGTGATTTTATCATGTGATGTGTTCTCTTTTGATCTGAAGTTTTAAAAATTACATTTTTAATTATTAGTGTATTCCTGTGTATGAATCCCTTTGTACCAAATAGAAAGGATTTGAGAGGATTTGAGGGGATTCGAGGGGATTTGAGAGGATTGGGTGGAAGGAAGGGATTCACCCAATCCCGTGAAATCCCTCCCTCCCAAAACCTCCCCAATCCCCTGCAACCAAACGAGGCCTTAGAGAGAAAGGAAACAGCTTAAGGATATAGTAGTGGCGGATCTTCTCCTCATTAGTGAAGAGGTTGGCTATATCGTGTAGTTTGGCAAGATGGGCTATGACCGTCTCAGACTCATATCCGTGAAAAGGATCAGATTCGACTAAAGAGATTATCTCAGGATTGACGGAGAATTCATAATCCTTATCGGTGATAAAGATAGGCGAAGTGGCAAACTTCGGGTCATATTTCATCTTAGCTTCCCGAGATTTTTCCTTCCACTTGAGAAGTAATTTCTCAGCCTCATAGGCATCCTTACACGCAAGAAAATCCTCAGCTATCTCTCCCTCCATAACGTAACCCTCAGGTATATCAAGCAATTCATATCTAGGAGAGCTAGATCTAGCAGGAGCAAAAGCAGGTTCTATCTCAATAGAATCGGTAGTTTCAGAAGCATCACGAGCATTGGCAGTAACTCTAGCAATATGAGCATCAAGGAACACCCCTAGTGGAACATTAGGCAAAGTAGTATCTCTAGCAGTATCAAGCATAGCATCATCAGGCAAAATGGCATCTCTAGCATCATCAGGCAAAGCAGTATCAAGCATAGCATCTCTAGCAGTATCAAGCATAGCATCATCAGGCATAGTATCAAGCATAGCATCATCAGACATAGTATCAAGCATAGCATCTCTAGCAGTATCAGGCATAGTATCATAAGCATCATCAAGCACATGCGGCATATCAAGATTTCTAGCAGGAGGTGATGTCGCAAACTTACTCATAAATAAAGGTGAATCAAGTGCAGAGCTAGATGGCAATTCCTTACCTCCCCTCGTAGTTGAGGGCAAGACTTTGGTCTTCGGATCCTTCAAATTCTTCATAGTGATCAGCAGATATAAATCCCAAGTGACTCAGAGAATATAGCAATACCTCCCCAGCAACGGCGCCAGAAAAATGCTGATTGGCACTCTCTGGCAATAGCTAGACGAATGCTGATTCCGTGACAACAAACCTTCCCTTGCAACAGCACAAGAAGAATGCTACTAGCACTCCCCAACAATGAAACTAGAAGAATGTTGTTGATGGCCCACCAGCGCGTGGGTTCGCAGAAGTTTTCGAGGGTAGAGTATTCAACCCAAATTTGTTGGTTCACACGACGGGAGGTGAGAGAATACTCTCAAGTATTAGCAGCTGAATTTGTCAGATTCAACCACACCTGAAAGATTAGTATCTGCAAGCAAAGTAGTAACAGCAAAGTAGCGAGTAACGGCAGTGGCAAGGAACAACAGTAGTGACAACAGTAGCAGCAACAACAGTAGTAGCAACAGTAGCAGCAGGGCAAGACAAGTAACAACGGTATCAACAGTAGTAGCAGCAGCAGAGGAAGACAGGTGAGAGCAGTAGCAACAGTAGTAGCAGTAGGAGAGCAAGACAAGTAACAACAGTAGTAGGACAAACTCGTAGGCAATGGGTCGGTGATTTGTTTGGATGATAATCATCATGCGACATCTATAACACGGAGAGATATGTGGCTAGCTCCTCATGGTCATAGGAACAAATACTTGACACGCAGGAAACCATAGCAATAAAACGACACAATCAATATGCTACGTTCATAGTTTGGGTCTAGTCTAGCACATTATTATCATAATGATGTGATCCAGTTATCAAGTGAAAACACTTGCACATAGTCAGAAAAAACCTTGACTATCATTGATCAACTAGCTAGCCAACTAGAGGATTTCTAGGGACATTGTTTTGTCTATGTATCCACACATGTATCTATGTTTTCATTCAATACAATTATAGCATGGATAATAAACGATTATCTTTAAATAGGAAATATAATGATAACTATTTATCCTTGCCTCTAGGGCATATTTCCAACAGTCTCCCACTTGCACTAGTCAATAATCTAGTCCTGACATCGCCATGCGATTTACATTGTAATAAATCGAACACCCATACAGTTTTGGTGTTGATCATGTTTTGCCCGTGAAAGAGGTTTAGTCAGCGGGTCTGCTACATTCAGATCCGTGTGCACTTTGCAAATATTCACGTCCTCTCCTTCGACGTAGTCACGGATGAGGTTGAAGCGGCGTTTGATGTTCTGGTCTTCTTGTGAAACCTTGGTTCCTTTGCTAAGGCAATGGCACCAGTGTTGTCACATAACATAGTTAATGTATCTAGTGCGCTCGACACAACTCCAAGATCTGTCATGAACTGCTTCATCCAGACACCCTCCTTTGCTGCCTCCGAGGCAGCCATGTACTTCGCTTCACATGTAGAATCTGCTACGATGCTCTGCTTGGAACTGCACCAGCTTACTGCACCCCCATTAAGAATAAATACGTATCCGGTTTGTGAGTTAGAGTCATCCGGATCGGTGTGAAAACTTGCATCGACGTAAACTTTTACGATGAGCTCTTTGTCACCTCCATACACGAGAAACATTTCCTTAGTCCTTTTCAGGTACTTCAGAATATTCTTGACCGCCGTCTAGTGATCCACTCCTGGATTACTCTAAAACCTGCCTGCCATACTTATGGCCAAGCTGACGTCTGGTCTAGTGCATGACATTGCATACATGATAGAACCTACGTCTGAAGCGTAGGGGACGGAACTCATTTGTTCTCTGTCTTCTGCAGTTGCTGGGCACTGAGTCTTACTCAATTTTATACCTTGTAATACTGGCAAGAACCCTTTCTTGGACTGATCCATTTTGAACTTCTTCAAAACTTTATCAAGGTATGTGCTTTGTGAAAGTCCTATCAGGCGTTTCGATCTATCCCTATATATCTTAATTCCTAGAATGTAAGCAGCTTCTCCTAGGTCCTTCATAGAGAAACTTTTATTCAAGTAATCCTTTATGGTCTCCAAAAGCTCCACGTTGTTTCCAATCAGCAATATGTCGTCCACATATAATGTTAGAAACGCCAAAGAGCTCCCACTCACTTTCTTGTAAATACAAGATTCTCCAACCACTTGTATAAACCCAAATGCTTTGATCACCTCATCAAAGCGCTTATTCCAACTCTGAGATGCTTGCACCAGTCCATAAATGGATTGCTGGAGCTTGCATACTTTGTTAGCATTCTTTGGATCGACAAAACCTTCGTGTTGCATCATATACAACTCTTCCTTAAGAAAACCGTTAAGGAACGCCGTTTTGACATCCATCTGCCAGATTTCATAATCGTAAAAGGCAACTATTGCTAACATGATCCGGACGGACTTAAGCATCGCTACCGCTGAGAAAGTCTCATCGTAGTCAACTCCTTCAACTTGTGAAAAACCCTTTGCCACAAGTCGAGCTTTATAAACGGCCACATTACCGTCTGCGTCCGTCTTCTTCTTAAAGATCCATTTGTTCTGAATAGCCTTGCGGCCTTCAGGTAGTACTTCCAAAGTCCACACTTTGTTCTCGTACAGGGATCCTATCTTGGACTTCATGGCCTCTAGCCATTTGTTGGAATCCGGGCCCACCATTGCTTCTTCATAATTCACAGGTTCATTATTGTCCAACAACATAATCGTTAAGACAGGATTACCATACCCCTCAAGAGCAGTACGTGATCTTGTCGACCTGCAAGGTCCGGTAGTAACTTGATCCGAAGTTTCATGATCATCATCATCAACTTGCTCCTCAATTAACGCCGCAGCAACAGGGATTTCCCCTTGCCCCGCGCCACCATCTAGAGGAATTAGAGGTCCAACAACCTCATCAAGTTCTATTTTCCTCCCACTCAATTCTTTCGAGAGAAACTCCTTCTCAAGAAAAGCTCCATTTACCGCAACAAACACTTTGCCCTTGGATTTGAGATAGAAGGTATACCCAACTATTTCTTTTGGGTAACCTATGGAGATGCACTTTTCCGCTTTGGGTTCCAGCTTTTCAGGCCGAAGCTTTTTGACATAAGCATCACATCCCCAAACTTTAAGAAACGACAACTTTGGTCTTTTGCCATACCACAGTTCATATGGTGTCGTCTCAACGGATTTTGATGGTGCCCTATTTAAAGTGAATGCAGCTGTCTCTAATGCATAACCCCAAAACGATAACGACAAATCGGTAAGAGACATCATAGATCGCACCATCTCTAATAAAGTACGATTACGACGTCCGGACACACCATTACGCTGTGGTGTTCCAGACGGTGTCAACTGTGAAACAATTCCACATTGTCTTAAGTGAGCACCAAACTCGAAACTCAGATATTCACCCCCACGATCAGACCGTAGGAACTTGATGTTCTTGTTACGATGATTTTCAACTTCACTCTAAAATTGCTTGAACTTCTCAAACGTTTCAGACTTGTCCTTCATCAAGTAGACATAACCATATCTACTCAAATCGTCAGTGAAGGTGACAAAATAATGATATCCGCCGCGCGCCGCCACACTCATCGGATCGCATACATCGGTATGTATGATTTCCAACAAGTCACTTGCACGCTCCATTGTTCTAGAGAACGGAGTCTTAGTCATCTTGCCCATGAGGCATGGTTCGCACGTGCCAAGTGAATCAAAGTCAAGTGACTCCAAAAGTCCATCGGTATGGAGTTTCTTCATGCGCTTTACACCAATATGAGCTAAGCGGCAGTGCCATAAAAACATGACGCTATCATTGTTAACTCTAACTCTTTTGGTCTCAATGTTATGTATATGTGTATTATCGCTATCAAGATTCAATATGAACAATCCTCTCACATTAGGTGCATGACCATAAAAGATATTACTCATAGAAATAGAACAACCATTATTCTCTGACTTAAATGAGTAACCGTCTCGCAATAAACAAGATCCAGATATAATGTTCATGCTTAACACAGGCACTAAATAACAATTATTTAAGTTCATACTAATCTTGATGGTAACTGAAGTGAAAATATGCCGACGGCGATTGAATCAACCTTGGAACCATTTCCCACGCGCATCGTCACTTCATCCTTTGCCAGCCTTCGCTTATTCCACAGTTCCTTTTTTGAGTTGCAAATATGAGCAACAAAACCGGTATCATATACCCACACACTTCTACGAGAGCTGGTTAAGTACACATCAATAACATGTATATGGAATATACCTGATTTTTCCTTGGCCACCTTCTTATCAGCCAGATACTTGGGGCATTTGCGCTTCCAATGACCCAGACCCTTGTAATAATAACACTCCATTTCAGGCTTAGGTCCAGCTTTGGGTTTCTTCGTCGGATTGGCAACATGCTTGCCGCTCTTCTTTGAATTACCCTTCTTTCCTTTGCCGTTTCTCTTGAAACTAGTGGTCTTATTCACCATCAACACTTGATGCTCTTTACGGAGTTCTGACTCTGCGACTTTCAGCATCGCGAATAACTTGCCGGGTGACTTGTTCATCCCTTGCATGTTATAGTTCAACACGAAGCTCTTGTAGCTTGGTGGCAGTGATTGAAGAATTCTGTCAGTGATAGCCTCTTGCGGGAGTTCAATCCCCAGCTCAGCTAGACGGTTTGAGTACCCAGACATTTTGAGCATATGTTCACCGACAAACGAATTCTCCTTCATCTTGCAAGCATAGAATTTATTGGAGGTCTCATACTGTAATGCCCCAGAGTGTAACTTGCTATATTTGGAACCTTCATGTATGTGGGTCCATCTTGTCATTGCCTTGTGAGATATATGCATGTGTTATTTCATGTGATGTTACTTTGTCTCCACTTTGCATTCATGCATTCATTCCATTCATACCTTCTTGTGTTTGTTGTTGTTGTTGTGGTTCCATGGATGTGGTGGTGATGTTGATGTGCCTGTGATGTGAAGTGATGTGGAGTGGTGTTTGAAAGTGGGTTTCAATTATGCTATATTTCAACTAGGTTTCAAACCCCCCCTCTCTATTTTCCTCAAGCTCAAGTTTTACTTGTTCTAACCCTGGTTCAATTTTTTTTATCATTTAGAGTGATTTGTGGTGGATGTGGTGCTAGGTTTAATGTGATTTGAATCTATGTTTGAGAGGGGTAAATATTCACAAAACAACTTATTTAATTCTGTTTTGTAAATATTCAAATGCTCCAAAAATTCCCTTTTCATTTTTTTCAAATAGGTCATAATTCCCTTATGCCACGGGTATTTTTGTTTTGAATTTTGGGTCAACAGTTTTGCTTGTGTGTATTGTTGTGTCTCTGCTTTATTTTAAGTAGGAATTCCAGGTTTTTCCCTATTTTGCTATGTGGTGCCAATGACTGGGCTTTCTCTGTGTCGCCGGCCCATCTGGCTTTTCCTTCGCAGCCAACCCATAGAGCGATCGTCTCCTTCCTCCTTTCCAGCGAGGCATCCGGGCCCGCGCGTCAGCCTCCCAGTTCCCGTTCCCCTTTCCACCATAGCATCTCGCTCGACGCACATGGGCGCCGGTCGCGCATCCCTCGCCTCCTCCTCCTCCTATAAAGCCCCCTCGGCGTCGGGGCCTCTAGGGTTCCTCCCTAGTCGCCGCCACTTCTTTCCCCATTGTCCTCCCCCTCGCCAATCGATCCAGGGGCGGCCCGAGCTCCTCCTCCTCCATGGCCGACCCCTGTTGAAGGTCCTCACCGTCGATGTTGTTCGTCTTCTTCCTCTTTGATCGGTCCAGAAGCGTGCGCAGTACCAGGAGGCTTCGTTCCCGCACCTAGGAGGTGCAGATCGAGTCTGCTTCCACGACGTCGACACCGTCCCCTTCTTCCTCCTCTGCTCCGACGCTTCTTTCGCAGGATCTTCCTCCTCGACGTCCTCTTCTTCTTCTTCGTCGAGCGCCACCTCTTTGAGTAGTGGGTTAGCATCTGATCCCCCGTTCGTTTTCCCTGCCAGTAGGTTCGAGCGTAGCGCGTAGCATCACCGCCGTGCGTCTCTTTGTCACCGGCGCGGCCGCGTGCTCGTGGAGCAGCAGGTGTAGAGCATCTCGCATTGTGTTTAGTAGTGAAATGGAGCCATGGGAGGTCCTTCTCCCTTCCAGCAACGGGCCATTGGCCAATTCGTAGCATAGCGCCGGCGCTGAGCCTCCCATGTTCCGGCCATCGTTGGGCAGAAGTAGATCCAGAGGTGGTTGCTCAAAAGAGCAGAGTCCCCCTCTCTATTAACATCCGAACGCGTAGTAGAGTGGTAGGTGGTGTTTGACGCAGCTGGTGGTCGTGGGTTCGAACCCCACAGCGCCCCCTTTTTGTTGATTTTGTTGCGGGCATAGTAGTAGCAGAGAGAGGCTTAACTTGTTATTTGCCTCTGTTCTGTCGAGCCAGAGTAGCTAGCCTAGTGGTTGTATGTGTGTGTGTTGAGCAGCAGGTCCTAGGTTCGATTCCCAGGACATACTTTTTTATTTTCTTGTTATTTTTTCTTTTGCTGTTTTGCTTGTTAGTTAGTTGTGTTGCTTGGGCTTCTCTATTTTGTTGCCTAGGATTTAAACCAGTAGGTTTCACTTTGTTTTAGTAGTATGCATGTGTAGGAGTATCTCCATGTGTTGATGTGTAGATGCAAGCATGTGTGGTGTGCGTATGTGCACTAGTGCATGTGCATGAGATGTGTGTGTATGTGGTTGCAAGCACACCCTTGTGTGTGTGTGTGTTAGTGTGGAAGGCCTTGTGAGAGTGAGTTCATAGCATGTGTAGTTGTGTGTGTTTTAGAATAGCATGTGTAGGTGCTAGTGTGTGTATGCTTGATGTGTGAGTGTGTATGGTGATGTGCTATGGCACACATACATGAGGTCTAAACCCTCATGTCACCATTGGAGTTGTGAGTGTGTGCAAATGCATGTGTAGGTGATGAGCTAGTGTGTAACACATGTGATATAGCACTATTTGCATCTTTGTGATTCCATGTAGTTTTTCATCTTAGCTTTGTGCCTAGTTGTTCTATGCAAGTACCTAGGTATTATATATGTTTTTGGGGTAGAATCATCCCAGGAATCCATTGGTGGAATCAGATTCCCCCTTTGGAACACTTTCTGGAAAAGTCATTTTTCTCTTTGATGCTTTGTTTAGAGCTTGGTTCCATGTGATGTGATGAGCCTAAGAGGATGATTCCTTGTTGTGGCAGTAGAGGGTGAACCCCTCTACAACATGGTGGTTTTGTTTTATGCTTAGGAGTTTATATGTGCAAGTTGTGCTTTGTCAAAGTAGGCATGTGGCTGAAATTGTCAGCTTAGTGAAAATCTGAGATTTTCACTAAGTCTGAGAAACTGCTGATATTTTCTTCCCTTGTAGTTGTGCTTGCAGAAGTTCATGTGTTGGGAATCAGCCCTTGAGATTTTCACTTAGTCTGAGAAACTGCTGATATTTTCTTCCCTTGTAGTTGTGCTTGCAGAAGTTCATGTGTTGGGAATCAGCCCTTGCAATCAACTAGAAAGTTGGAGCTTTTGTGTTTGTCTAGCTCTCTGCCAATTTTAATGCACTTTGACTTCCTGTAGATATTGTTTTGGGGGCTGTCAAAATGCTTCAGAGCATAAACAACTGGTGAGAATCTGAGAATTTCACTAAGTCCCTGAAATATGATATTTTTGTCCAAGTTAGCACGTGTAGATCTTTCCGTGTGTAACTCCTTTGTATTATCTTTTGCTCATGATTGTAGAGCTTTTGAATAGCTTCTGCCACATATCTTGTTTGGCACATTTGGGTGGCTGTAGGTGCTTTGCATGTAGCTCTCAAACTGCTATGTTGCTGTTTAGGACAAATTGCTTAGTTTTGTTGTTTTGATGCTTGTGAGTGCCTAGTTAATGGTGTGGTGAGTTTCTTTGCACCACCCCATCTATGTTTGTTTGTTTGATCATTTGGCAACCTGGGAATACCAGAAGTATGCCATTGGAGAGTGCTTGTGGTAGATTTGATCTGTAGGACTCCATTTCTTGTTTCGTAGTTTCCGGTTGATCCGTAGCTCCGTTCGTAACGTTCTTTATATGTTTTTGCATTGTTTTCTCGTGATGCACCTGTTCATGTCATCTTCATGCATGTCCAGATAGCTTAGAGTGAAGTTTTGTCCAGAAGTTTGTCTTTTCTTCTCATGCATATGCAAGTGACTAGAATAGAGATGCATGTTCATTCTCATCTCATGCATCATGTGTTTGTGGCATCATGTTGCGTTGTTGTTCATTGGATGCTATTTTTATGTTGGGTAGCACCGGGATCGGAGAGCGAGTACGTGGATTCGGGAGAGTATGTGGAGGACGAACAAGAGCAGTTCCAAGCCGAAGACATCACAGGCAAGATGACGTGACCTTGATACCATCTCTAGTCTTGCTGTGCCTTGATTCACGTTTCCTTCGTCATATGCTCGCTGCCTACCACCGAAATAATTGCCTCCTGATATTGCCATGAAACCCAAACACTTTCCCCTCCTAGCTAATATTGAATGGCTAAGTAGGCTTGCTCAGCTTCTAATGTCAGCGTTGCTAGTTGCAGGTGCATTTGTCTCATGTGATAACATGAGTTTTGATATCATTATGTTCAAATCTGTTATTTAATTAATGCGCATATATAATTGGTAAATGACGGAAGGCCTAGCCTCTTGCCGGGTGTTTTGTTCCGTTATTACCGCCTTAGTTTTTGGCTACCGGTGTTTGATTCCATAAGTGATCGCTCCTAGCACGTTCGGGTTGTTATGGGGACCCCCTTGATAAATCGTGTAGTGTTAAGACTTGTCTGGCCGGATCCAACATTGGTTTTAATTTGCTAATCACCTAATAATAATTTGCATAGGGAATAGATACCCTGAGGAATTAATCAACAACCCGGGCCAGCACTCGTCATGAGTGTTGGTCCAAAATGGACAAACTGCGGGGCCACCACAAGGAAACTTGAGGTTTGGCTCGTGTAGGCTTTTCCATCCGTCGTGTCCTGAGACTGAGATACGCGGCTCTTATCAGGGTCGTCAACATGACGGGAGGTCCTGCTAGATTTGTCTTACCTTAGCAATATATCTTGCGTATAGGAATCACGGTGAAGCTTTGGTTCTCCCGAGAGTTGAGGTTTTCCTTTGAGGAATCCAACGAGATCACGAGATTCGTGATAGAGGATTACTTTGCGGCCCGTGACCGTTTGTGATGGATTAGTTGGAGCACCCCTGCAGGGTTTAATCTTTCGGAAAGCCGTGCCCGCGGTTATGTGGCAATTTGGAATATTTGTTAACATTCGGTTCTAGATAACTTGAACTAGTACTAATAAAACTGCCAACCGTGTGCGTAACCGTGACTGTCCCCTTCGGAGACCTCTCTTCAATCGGGAACACGGAGGGGTTATGGTTGACGTAAGTAGGTGTTCAGGATCACTTAGTGATCATCTAGTCTTCGACCGCTCGCGTAGACCACCACATCTATAACTTGTTCTTCGTAAGTTAGCCACCATAAATGCTTAGGATGCTGCAACCTAAACAATGAACTTTCCTCACCTAACAACTTGACTAGTTTCGATACCGAGGTCATAGATTGCTCAGTCCCTCTGGCTCACAGATTACTTCAACACCCCAACAGGTACAGGTACGCCCGACACAGGTGATCCCGATGGCACGCAACTGGCGTGGCAGTACGATGAGGAGAACGACCGCCTGTACATGAACTATCCAGAAGACTGAGGCGTGGTCGTGATCGTGGGCAAGCATGCGGGATAGCATAGCCTTTTTCTCATGTTTTGTAGTCCGTAGCGGAACTACCTTGTCTGAATAAATGTGTGATGTAAACTCTGATATTATCTATGTGAGATGGAAAACAATTCCCTATTTGTCATTCTTTACTCATGTATGTGCTATGTTTATCTTGCTTGCGAAACGCATAGATGCGCTTCTTTCCATTTCAGGGCATCGCCCCCTAAATAGGAAAGGACCGCATCTTAGTCGTTACACATACGTCTCAATCCGGGTGTTCTTCTAAAAGATAAACTTAAACTCCTGGAACATCTCAAATGCTCCATGACGCTCAAAGCGACGTTGAAGTCCCAGCTCTAAGCCATACAAGACTGCACATTGAACTACTGAATAGTCCTCCTTGCGTGCTAACCAAGCGTTCTTAACATCTTGGTTAGCCGTGGCGGGTGGTTCATCTCCTAGCGCAGCATTAAGGACATAATCCTTCTTCCCAGCTTGCAGGAGCAACTTAAGATTACGAGACCAGTCTACAAAGTTGCTTCCATCATCTTTCAACTTAGCTTTCTCTAGGAACGTATTAAAATTCAGGGTGACTGTCGCGTGAGCCATTGATCTACAACACAAATATTTTCAAAGTGGACTTAGACTATGTTCAAGATAATTAGAGTTTAACTAATCAAATTACTTGCTAAACTCCCACTCAAAAAGTACATCTCTCTAGTCATTTGAGTGGTACATGATCCAAATTCACTAACTCAAGTCCGATCATCACATGAGTTGAGAATAGTTTCAGTGGTAAGCATCTCTATGCTAGTCATATCAACTATACGATTCATGCTCGACCTTTCGGTCTCATGTGTTCTGAGGCCATGTCTGCACATGCTAGGCTCGTCAAGTTTAACCCGAGTGTTCCGCGTGTGCAACTGTTTTGCACCCGTTGTATGTGAACGTTGAGTCTATCACACCCGATCATCACGTGGTGTCTTGAAACGACGAACTGTAGCAACGGTGCACAGTCGGGGAGAACACAATTTCGTCTTGAAATTTTAGTGAGAGATCACATCATAATGCTACCGTCGTTCTAAGCAAAATAAGGTGCAGAAAAGGATTAACATCACATGCAATTCATAAGTGACATGATATGGCCATCATCTTGTGGTTCTTGATCTCCATCACCAAAGCACCGACACGATCTTCTTGTCACCGACGCCACACCATGATCTCGATCATCATGATCTCCATCAACGTGTCGCCATCGGGGTTGTCATGCTACTTATGCTATTACTACTAAAGCTACGTCCTAGCAATATAGTAAACGGATCTGCAAACACAAACGTTAGTTTAAAGACAACCCGATGGCTCCTGCCGGTTGCCGTACCATCGACGTGAAAGTCGATATTAACTATTACAACATGATCATCTCATACATCCAATATATCACATCACGTCATTGGCCATATCATATCACAAGCATACCCTGCAAAAACAAGTTAGACGCCCTCCAATTATTGTTGCATGTTTTACGTGGCTCCGATGGGTATCTAGTAGATCGGATCTTACTTACGCAAAAACCACAATGGATATGTGCAAATTGCTATTTAACCTCTCCAAGGACCGCCTCGGTCAAAACCAATTCAACTAAAGTTGAAGAAACCGACACCCGCTAGTCATATTTATGCATCGAGGTTGCATGTCAAGCGATGAAACCAGTCTTCCGTAAGCGTACGAATAATCTCGGTCCGGGCTGCTTCAATCCAACAATACCACCGAATCGAGAAAAGACTAAGGAGGTCAGCAAATCAAACATCACCGTCCATAAAACCCTTTGTGTTCTACTCGATATTACATCTACGCATGAACCTAGCTCATGATGCCACTGTTGGGGAACGTCACATGGGAAACAAAAAATTTCCTACGCGCACGAAGACCTATCATGGTGATGTCCATCTACGAGAGGAGATTTGGATCTACGCACCCTTGTAGATCGCACATCAGGAAGCATTAAGAAACGCGGTTGATGTAGTGGAACATATTCACGTCCCTCGATCAGCCCCGCGAACCATCCCACAAACCAGCCCGCGATCCGTCCCACGATTCGTTCCGATCTAGTGCCGAACGGACAACACCTCCGCGTTCAGCACACGTACAACTCGACGATGATCCCGGCCTTCTTGATCCAGCAAGCAAGACGAAGAAGTAGATGAGTTCTCCGGCAGCGTGACGATGCTCCAGTGGTGGTGAGGATCTACTCCTGCAGGGCTCCGCCCGAGCTCCGCAGAAATACGATCTAGAGGTAAAACTATGGTGTCTAGATCTGAGTTGCACGTGGCAAAAGTTGTCTCAAATCAGCCCTAAATCACCACTATATATAGGAGGGAGGGGGAGGAGGCTTTCCTTGAGGGCCAAGCCCTCAGGGGTGCGCCGTCCAAGTGAGAGGAGGAGTCCTATGCCAATTCTAGTCCAACTAGAATTGGAAAGTGGAGTCCTTCTCTTCCTTCCCACCTCTTCTTTTTTCTTTTTTTTCTTTGGTTTTCTTTTCTTGGCGCATAGGCCCTCTTGGGCTGTCCCACTAGCCCACTAAGGGCTGGTGCACCACCCTTAGGGCCTTTGGGCTTCCCTCGGGTGGGTTGCCCCTCCCGGTGAACTTCCGGAACCCATTCTTCACTCCCGGTACATTCCCGGTAATGCCCGAAAACTTTCCGGTAATCAAATGAAGCCATCCTATATATAAATCTTTGTTTCCCGACCATTCCGGAAACCCTCGTGACGTCCGTGATCTCGTCCGGGACTCCGACCACCAGTCGGTAACCACACATATAACTAAGCTATACTAAAACATCATCGAACCTTAAGTGTGCAGACCCTGCGGGTTCGAGAACTATGTAGACATGCCCCGAGGCACTCCTCGGTCAATATCCAATAGCGGGACCTGGATGCCCATATTGGATCCTACATATTTTCCGAAGATCTTATCGGTTGAACCTCAGTGTCAAGGATTCATATAATCCCGCATGTCATTCCCTTTGTCCTTCGGTATGTTACTTGACCGAGATTTGATCGACGGTATCCGCATACCTATTTCAATCTCGTTACCGACTAGTCTCGTTACTCGTTCTGTAATACAAGATCCCGTGACTTACACTTAGTCACATTGCTTGCAAGGCTTGTGTGTGATGTTGTATTACCGAGTGGGCCCCGAGATACCTCTCCGTCACACGGAGTGACAAATCCCAGTCCTAATCCATACTAACTACGGACACCTTCGGAGATACCTGTAGAACACCTTTATAGTCACCCAGTTACGTTGTGACGTTTGATGCACACAAGGTATTCCTACGATGCGAGTGAGTTATATGATCTCATGGTCATAGGAACAAATACTTGACACGTAGAAAACAATAGCAATAAAACGATACGATCAATATGCTATGTTCATAGTTTGGGTCTAGTCCATCACATTATTCTCCTAATGATGTGATCTAGTTATCAAGTGACGACACTTGCACATAGTCAGAAAACCTTGACTATCATTGATCGAATGGCTAGCCAACTAGAGGCTTGTAGGGACATTGTTTTGTCTATGTATCCACACATGTATCTATGTTTTCATTCAATACAATTATAGCATGGATAATAAATGATTATCTTTAAACATGCAATATAATAATAACTATTTATCGTTGCCTCTAGGGCATATTTCCAACATATTTAGCTCACACCGCAACTTGCAAAACCTTTTATCATCCAAGGGCTTAGTGAAGATATGTGCTAGTTGGCCATCAGTTTTCACATGGCCGATGATGATATTGCCCTTGAGTACATGATCACTAAGAAAATGATGACAAATCTAAATGTGCTTGGTCTTCGAATGTTTTACTGGGTTGTAGGTGATCTTGATTGCACTCTCATTGTCATAGTAGAGGGGCACATTCTTCATGTTGATGCCGTAGTCCTTGAGGGTTTGCTTGATCCACAGGAGTTGAGCACAACAAGATCCATCAGCAATGTATTGAGCTTCAGCAATGGAGAGTGATACACAATTCTGCTTCTTTGAGGACCAACAGACTAAGGATCGTTCAAGGAAATGACATGTGCCTAATGTTGACTTGCGATCCACATGGTCACCAGCATAATCAGAATCAGAATATCAAACGAGGTGAAGATTTGAGCCCTCGGGGTATGCTACCTCTTGAACTTGCATTGTTTTTTCCCTTGAAGAGGAAAGGGTGATGCAGCACAGTAGGAGTAAGTATTTCCCTCAGTTTGAGAACCAAGGTATCAATCCAGTAGGAGTATTGTAACGACCAAGATGCGGTCCTTTCCGATCTGGGGATCGAGGCCCCGAATAGGAAATAAGCGCATCTAAGCATTTCGCAAACAGGTAACACAACACAAATAATAATAAAGGTAGACAATTCGGGATTCAATTGTCTTCTCATAAATATCTCAGAGTACATCACACATACAACCAAGGTAGTTCCGCTACGGACTACAAAACATAGAAATGCTATGCTACCCTGCCTGCAGGCCCATGATCACGACCATGCCTCAATCTTCTGGATAGTTCACGTAAAGGCGGTCTGTCTCCTCGTCGTACTGCCACGCCAGCTAAGTGCTGTCGGGATCATCTGTCTCTGGGGTACCTGTACCTGTTGGGATTTCGGAGGAATCCTGAGCCACGGGCACTCAGCAATCTAAGACCTTGGTGCCAGAACTAGTCAAGTTATTAGGTAGGATAAGGTGAAGTGTATAAGGTTGGAGCATCCTAAGATTGATTTGGTGGCTATCCTACGTAGCATTTATGAAGGTGGTCTACACTAGCGGTCGTGATTACTTGATCACTAAACGATCCTGAACACCTACCTACGTCATTCATAACCCCACCGTGTTCCTGATCGAAGAGAGATCTTCGAGGGGGACCGTCACGGTTACGCACACAGTTGGCAATTTTGTTAGCTTATGTTTAAGTTCTCTAATACCGGATGTTAACAAAATATTCCAAGTTGCCACATAACCGCGGGCACGGCTTTCCAAAAGATTAAACCCTGCAGGGGTTCTCCAACTAGTCCATCACAAACGTACACAGGCCGCAAAGGCATCCTCTATCACGAATCTCGTGATCTCGTCGGATTCCTTAGAGGAAAACCTCAACTCTGGGGGAAACCAAAGGTTCACTGGGATTCCTATACGCAAGATATACCGCTAAGGTAAGACAAGGCTAGCAGGACCTCCTGGTGTGTCGACGACCCGATAAGAGCCGTATATCTCAGTCTCAGGACAACACCGTCTATGCAAAGTGGACAAGGACCAAACCTCAAGTTTCCCTGGGGTGGTCTTGCCGACTGCTAGGTGATTGGACCAACACTCATGAGGAGCACTGGCCCAGGTTGTTGATTAAATTCCTCGGGGTAGCTATTCCCTATGCAGGTTATTAGGTGATTAGCCAATAAAACCAATGTTGGGTCCTGTCGGACAAGTCTTAGCACTACGCGATTTATCGAGGGGGTCCCCATAACAACCCCGAACGTGTTAGGAGCGATCATTATGGAATCAAACACCGATAGCCGGTAACTAAGGTGGCAATAACGGAACAAAACACCTGGCAAAAGGCTAGGCCTTCCGTTATTTACCAAGTATATAGGTGCATTCATTTAATAAAAGAATTTTAAGATAATGATATCAAGCTCATGTTATCACATGAGTCAAAGCACCTGCATCTAGCAACGCTAACATTAGTAGCTGAGCAAAGCCTACTTAGCCATACAAGTTTTTGCTAGGAAGGGATCAGTGTTTGGGTTCATGGCATATCAAGAGGCAATTTAATTCAGTGGTAGGCAGCGAGCAATATGACATGGAAACACAAACTAGCATAACAAGTCTAGAGATGGAATCAAGGTCATATCATCTTGCCTGTGATATCCTCAGCTTGGAATGGTTCTTGTTCGTCCTGCACGTACTCTCCCGAATCCACGTACTCGTACTCCGATCCCGGTTCTACCCAACATAAGAATAACATCCAATGAACAACAGCACCTCAAGATGCAACAAGCACATGATGCATGAGATGAAAAAATGAGCATGCATCACTATTTCTATCACTAGCACAAGCAAGAGAAGCCACTACAAGTTTATGGACAGAACTGTACACTAAGTTATTTTGACATGCATGAGAATAACATGATCAGATGCGTCTCGTGAAAACGATGCAAAACCATATAAAGAACATTACAATCGGAGCTACGGATCAACGGGAATCAACGAAACAAGATATGAAGCTCTACGTGTCACAAACAACACCACACACTCCAATGGCACAAATCTGGTATTCCCAGGTTGCCAAGACATGTAATAACCCAGCATGAATGGACTAAATCAAGGAAGAACACCACAACATCAACTAAGCACCCACAATCATCAAAATGATAAAACTACACAATCTGCCATAATCTGCATCTTAGCACTTAGTGAGCTACATGCAACATAGCTACAACCCTCCAAATATGACAAATAATATATGTGGCTGTATCCAACCAAGAACACTACAAGCACCAGCAAGAATCACACCAAAAGGAATTAAACACAAGAAGACACAAGGCTGCAAACTTTCCCAAAACCATCAGATCTCAGGGACTTAGTGAAAATTCCTGCACCCGACTTTCTGTCTTTGTTCTGAAGCTTTTTCACAGCAACCAAAACATAACCTACAGGACTCCAAATGATATGAAATTTTAAAGGGAGCTTCACAAACATATCAGGTCCAAATTCCTAACACTGAACTAAGGCTAGATCACAACACAATGACCAGCACAACCTCATCTACAGGAGAAGAAAATGTTTCCAGATTCCCAGACTTAGTGAAATTCCAGATTTCACTAAGCTGGAATTTTCAGCCACATACCCACTTTGTCTAGGCATAGCTTGCACACAAGTAACACCAAGTGATAAATGACACCACTATGGTGTAGAGCAAAACTCCTACTACTACCACACAAAAGCTCATGCCCTTGGGCTCCACCTATTCCATGGAAACAAAGAGCAAACTTGCAACAAATCTGAATATGTCAACTCCATAAAGTATCCTAATGGCAAAACTAACTTCACCAATGGATTCCTTGGGAGATTCTACCCCAAAGTCATATATAATATGTGGGCACTTACTTGGAACCAGTGACCACAAATTAAGGAAGAGGAAGCTACTCCAAATCATGCCTAGTGAATAGGGCATCATTTCATGTAGTTCCCCTATATCAACAACTACATGGTTGAGCTCATGTGCACAGTGACAAAGTGACATGGGGGTTTGAACCCCACGTTTGTGTCATGCACATCAACTTCATAACCACTACTACCAAACTATCCACACAAACAACATACCATGCCCTCTCACATATGGTCATGTGAGGGTGCAAAGCTTGCTTGCAAAGGTGGAATGCTTCTCACACACACATCTACTCCACTTCACTCACAAGCACATCATGATCAAGATCAACACACATACCTACACATGTTAAACATAGCTTGCATCACATGGCAAACATACACACATCATAACCCTCATAAGATACATTTTCACATGAAACTCTAGTGCATCACACACAACAAAATGCTATGCTTGCAAGATCAAGATTATACTAGCATATGCACCTACATGCACTCCCTATAGATAACACACACACACACCTCTCACAACCACCCATACACACACCACATCACCTAGCACAATTATAACAACAAGGGGGGGGGGGAAATAACAACATGCTAGCTGCCACCTAAAGTTAAATGCACAAACAACCAACAAGAAAAAGAGCAAAGGGGAAAAAATAGGAAGAGAAAAGAAAAGGGGGCACCCTGGGGATCGAACCCCTGTGCCCCTGCTGTGTTGCCACGGCCAACACCATTGCGCTGCTGTGGGTTCGCTTGACAGAGAGGGACACCCAACCAAGATAAGCTGCCTCTGTTGTTGCTACTGTGCCGACGAAAATGGAAACAAAAATAGCGCCGAGGGGGATCGAACCCGCGCCCTCACCACAGGCGACAACACCCCACACCACTAGGCTACGAAACGATTACTGAACTAACACGGGCTGTAACTGTGAAGAAAAACACCCTACTGCTATCAGTGTTGCCGTCGACTTGCCGAAACACGGGAGCCTCAACGCCGGCGACACAAGCTAAATCGGCCAACGGCTCATGGAGGGGAGGAAGCCCACACACGCACGAGCTCATTTCACACCCTAACTACTCCCGAGGGACTCTACAACATCGTGATGACGGCGAGCGACGGCTCCGGTGACAGAGACCATGCGCGCTTCGATTCCACCGCAACGATGCCCGATCTGGGACAGGGAGGAGGGAGGAGGTGCACTACCTCGCGCACAAGTCGAGGAGGGGGCAGCTCGTAGAGGAAGTAGAGGAAGAAGGCCGTTGGGGAAGCTTCTCGTCGGTGGGGAAGCACCACCGGGAAGTAGTGGATGCAGCGTGGGGGAGGTCGATCCAGCGCCGGGAACGGGCTCCTGGAGGCGTCCTCGAGCTGCTGGTGCCGTTGAAGAGGAGGTAGAGGTAGCAGAACGATGGCGACGACGACCTTCACCCGTCGGCCATGGCGGATCCGAGCGACTCTCACCTTGCTGCGACGAGAGAGAGGGAGGGGGATCGAGATCTGGACGGAGCAACGGTGGGGAGGAACCCTAGCGTGTCTGCACGGATGCCAAGCAACTATATAGCGCGAGAGGAGGAGGCGAGGGCGTGCCGTCGGCCATGTGCTCTCGCTCCTCTCGATGGAGCAGAGGGGAGGGAAATGAGAGGATGATAGGTGGGCCACGGTGCCACGCTGGAAAGGAGGGAGACGACGCCGTGCGCGTGCTCCTGCGCGAGGGGGAAGGGAATGGGCTGCTAAGTGGGAGTGAGCCCACTTAGGAGCGCCAGATAGAAGGGAAGAAGAACTCCCTCATTTCCTATTACAGAAAAATACAGAGAAGAAAAATAAAGCACAGATTTAAACACTGGGGATAAAGTCAAACAAATATATCCCGTGGTCATAGAAAAATATGACCAATTTGAATAAAATAGAAAAGGGATTTTAGTGACAAGCAAATATTTACAAAACAGTATTTATGCCACTGTTTTGTGAATATATAGCACCTCTCAACCCAAGTTTAAAACAACAAATACCTATCTTCACTATCACTACAAAATATCCTAAAACATGGACATTTTTAAAACACAGAAGGATCAAGTAAATATTGGGCTAGGGAATAATAGAGAGAGAGGGGTTTGTAGTCAAAGGGTTTTGCAAGTTCCAACACCACAACACCACTTCCACTCTCACCACAACACAAATGCAAGCACATCACAAGAACTCACAAGAACCCACATCACCACTACCACCATGCAATCACAAAGACATAAAGATGCATGGAAGAGATGATATGACATGCATGCATGCAAGGAAGGAAAAAAATAGAAAGGGCATCACATGAAGTCATGGCACAATTGGAAACATCAAATCACTGACAAGGTGGACCCACATGCAATAGGTTCCAAATATGGCAAGGTTTACATCTGGGCCCCTACAAGTATCAAGGCAAGTCTCCAAAGTACATGCGCAAAAATAGCAAACTTGCACCCAACACTACAAAGGGGTTGTCAATCCCTTCACGATTGATTGCAAGGTGAGATCTGAAGGCGGAAAGTGCAACAAAGCAAAAGTGTAGGGCTGAAAATATGATGTGAAGTAGACCCGGGGCCATAGTGTTCACTAGAGCTTCTCTCATGATAGCAAATATTACGGTGGGTGAATGAATTACTGTCGAGCAGTTGATAGAACCGCACAAAGTCATGACGATATCTAAGGCAATGATCATACATATAGGCATCACGTCCGAGACAAGTAGACCGATACTTTCTGCATATACTACTATTACTCCACACATTGACCGCTATCCAACATGCATCTAGTGTATTGAGTTCATAACAAACAGAGTAACGCCTTAAGCAAGGCGACATGATGTAGAGGGATAGATTCATGCAATAGATATAAACCCTATCTTTTTACCCTTGATGGCAGCAACACGATGCGTGCCTCGCTACCGCTTCTGTCACCGGGTGAGGTCACCGCACGGTATGAACCCAAAACCAAGCACTTCTCCCATTGCAAGAACTGTAGATCAAGTTGGCCAAACGAAACGCACAACTCGAAAAGAATTACAAGGATATGAAATCATGCATATAAGAGACCAGAAGAAACTCAAATAAGATTCATAGATAATCTGATCATAAATCCACAATTCATCGGATCTCGACAAACACACCACAAAAGAGGATTACATCGGATAGATCTCCATGAAGATCATGGAGAACTTTGTATTGAAGATCCAAGAGAGAGAAGAAGCCATCTAGCTACTAGCTATGGACCCGAAGGTCTGTGGTGAACTACTCACGCATCATCGGAGAGGCAATGGTGTTGATGAAGAAGACCTCCGTGTCCGAATCCCCCTCCGGCAGGGCACCAAAACGTGCCCCAGATGGGATCTTGCAGAGACAGAAGCTTGCGGCGGCGGAAAAGTATTTTCGTGGCTCTCTCCCGTTGTTTCAGATTTTTAGGGAATTTATAGGCGGAAGAGTTAGGGCAAAGGAGCCATGGGGGGCCCACAAGCCTGCGCGCCCCCAGGCCGCGGCTAGGGGGCTTGTGGCCTCCCCTAGGACCCTTTGCCTTGGTTCTCAAGCTCCCTGCATATCTTCTGTTCCAGAAAAAATCTTTTCGGAGGTTTTATTCCATTTGGCCCCCGTTTGATATTCTCCTCTGAAAAAGGTCAAAAACACGGAAAAAACTGGAACTGGCACTTGGCATTGAGTTAATAAGTTAGTCCCAAAAAAGATATACAATGCATACAAAACATCCAAAGTTTGACAAGATAATAGCATGGAACCATAAAAAATTATAGATACGTTGGAGACGTATCAAGCATCCCCAAGCTTAACTCCTGCTCGTCCTCGAGTAGGGAAGTGATAAAGACTGAATTTTTGATGTGGAATGCTACCTAGCATATTTGTCCTTTGTAACTTCTTTCATGTGACATGAATGTTCAGATCTGTAAGATTCAAAACAATAGTTTGCTATTGACATGAAAACAATAGTACTTCAAGCAAACTAGCAAGGTAATCATGAACTTTTGAAATAACAAGGCCAAAGAAAGTTATCCCTACAAAATCATATAGTATGGCTATGCTCCATCATCCCCACACAACGAATTTAAATCATGCACAACCCCGGTATTGGCCAAATAATTGTTTTCACACTCTTACTTTCTCAAACCTTTTCAACTCTCTTGCAATACATGAGCGTGAGCCATGGATATAGCACTATAGGTGGAATAGAGTATGGTGGATGTTGTTAGGCAAAAAGGAGGAGATGGTCACATGGACTCGGCGTATCAACGTGCTATGGAGATTCCCATCAATAGATATCAATGTGAATGAGTAGGGATTACCAAGCAACGGATGCACTTAGAGCTATAAGTGTGTGAAAGCTCAAAAGCAGAACTAGTGGGTGTGCACCCAACTTGCTTGCTCACGATGACCTAGGGCAATTTTGAGGAAGCCCATCATTGGAATACACAAGCCAAGTTATATAATGAAGATTCCCACTAGTATAAGGAGGTGACAAAACGAGAGACTCTCAATCATGAAGAACATGGTGCTATTATGAAGCACAAGTGTGGAAAAAGATAGTAGCATTGTCCCTTCTCTTTTTTTCTCTCATTTTTTTTTGGGCTCTTTGGCCTCTTTTCATTTTTCCTCACATGGGACAATGCTCTAATAATGATGATCATCGCACTTTTATTTACTCACAACTCAACACTTAGAGCAATGATGACTCTATAGGAAATGCCTCCGGCAGTGTAGCGGGATGTGCAACGATCTAGCTTAGCGTATGACGTTGAAACATCTCGCTAGCTATCTTACGATCATGCAATGGCAATATGAAAGGGACGACACATGTCATGAGACGGAACGGTGGGAGTTGCATGGCAATATATCTCGGAATGGCTATGAAAAGGCCATGATAGGTAGGCTGTTTTGAGGAAGGTATATGGTGGTTTCGTGCACCGGCGAAAGTTGCGCGGCACTAGAGATGCTAGCAATGGTGGAAGGTGAAAGTGCATCTATACCATGGAGTCACATTAGTCATGAAGAACTCATATACTTATTGCGAAAGTTTTATTAGTAACTGAAAAAAGTGCTAAACACATACTCCTAGGGGAAGGGTTGGTAGGTGTTAACCATCGCGCGATCCGGACCACCACACAAAGGATGAAAATCAATAAATCAATTATGCTCCGACTTCATAACATAGCGGTTCACCATACATGCATGCTACGAGAATCACTAACTTCAACACAAGAATTTCTAGATTCACAACACCCTACTAATATGACTCTAATATTACCAAATCCATGTCTCAAAACTAATTGAGAGGAATCACACTTCTCTTTACTAATCAATGCACATGAATATGGAAGTTTTTACTATATCCTCTTTGGATGCCTATCATCTTTAGGACTACTTTCATAGCACAAGCCAATTACCCAGGTACTCAAAGAGAGCACTCTCAAAAAGATATAAGTGAAGATTGAGAGTTATTATTTCTCCAAAATATAACACCGCCGTGCTCTAAAAAGATCTAAGTGAAGCACTAGAGCAAAGTTATCTAGCTCAAAAGATATAAGTGAAGCACATGCGAGCTAAATTGCCTAACTCAAAAGATATAAGCGAAGCTCAATGAGTATTCTAGAAAATTCACGATGAGTGAATGTCTCTCTCAAAAAGGTGTGCAGCAAGGATGATTGTGACACAACAAAAAGAAAACACCCCTATAATACCCGACGCTCCGAGCAAAACACATATCATGTGGTGAATAAAAATATAGCTCCAAGTAATGTTACCGATGGATTGAAGACGAAAGAGGGGATGCCTTCCCGGAGCATCCCCAAGCTTAGGCTTTTCGGTGTCCTTGAATTTGGCTTGGGATGCCTTGGGCATCCCCAAGCTTGAGCTCTTTCCACTCTTTATCCCATTGTCCATGAGAACATCACCCAAAACTTGAAAACTTCACAACACGAAACTTAAACAGAAACTCGTGATATCATTAGCATAACAAAACAAACTACCACCTCTTTAGGTACTATAGAAAACTGGATTTCTATTTATATTGGTGTTATATTACTGTATTCTCACTTCTCCATGGCTAGTACCCCCTGATACTATCCATAGTTTCATCAAAATAAGCAATCAACACAACAAAAACAGAATCTGTCAAAAACAAACCAGTCTGTAGCAATCTGTATACTTCGTATACTTATGGTATCTCAAAAATTCTGAAAAATTATGAAAATTGGGGAAATTGGCATATCAACTAGAAGCAAAAAGAATCAACTCAAAAGATCTTTCTGGATAGGAACTAAAAATAAGTTTGTGAGCGCAAAGTTTCTGTCTTTTTCAGCAAGATCAAACAACCATCACCAAAACTAGTCATAAAGGTTTTACTTGGATGAAACACAAAAAACACAATCATAACAGAATTATGATGGTGTGGACACAACAAAACAGAAAGCAAAAAGCAAAAATAAATTTATTCATTGGGTTGCCTCCCAACAAGCGCTATTGTTTAATGCCCTTAGCTAGGCATTGATAATTCAATGATGCTCACATAAAAGACAAGAATTGAAGCACAACGAGAGAATCATAAAGCATGTGAAAATCACATATAAGTCTAACATACTTCCTATGCATAGGCATTTCATAGGAAAACAAATTATCAAGACAAGCAATAATGACCATATGCAAGGAAGAAGAAAGAGACAATAGCAATCTCAACATAACGAGAGGTGATTTAGTGATATGAAAGTTTCTACCACAATATTTTCCTCTCTCATAACAATTACATGTGGGATCATATTCAAATTCAACAATATAGCTATCACATAGGATATTCTTTTCATGATCCACATGCATGCAAAGTTGACGCTCTTCAAAAATAGTGGGATTATCATCAACTAAAGTCATGACTTCTCCAAACCCACTTTCAGTATTATTGCAAATATCATATTCATCATGAGGCTTAAACAAATTTTCAAGATCATAAGAAAAATCATTACCCCAATCATGACCATTGCAACAAGTAGTGGACATAGCAAAACTAGCATCCCCAAGCTTAGGATTTTGCATATTTTTAGCATGATTGACACTAATAGGATTTATAGTGAAACCATCGCAATCATGCTTTTCATTCGAGGAGCCCTCTTGAATCACTTCATAAATTTCTTCATCACGATTTTCAGATTCAGGCATCTCAAGCAAAACTTTATAAAGATAATCTAGTGCACAAAACTCACTAGCAATTGGATCAACATAATTGGATCTCTTAAAGAGATTAGCAAGTGGATGAGGATCCATATCAATAGATTTTCAGCAAGCGAAGGTGCAAGCATATTGAAGGCACATAGCACACATGCAAAGGAAAGGCAAATGAAAAAGGCAAATATTTTTGTATTTTTTTCAGAAGTGGGGGAGAGGAAAACGAGAGGCAAAAAAGTAAATGCAAGAGATGAGTTTGTGATAGTTACTTGGATAAGCTTCACTTAGAATAGTCCCCGGTGCCAGAAATTTACACATTGGAGGAAGACTATTCTTGACTTGATGCTCCCCGGCAACGGAGCCAGAAATTCTTCCTGCAACCTCTTGAGTTTGCGTTGGTTTTTCCCTTGAAGAGGAAAGGGTGATGCAGCACAGGAGCAGTACGTATTTACCTTAGTTTGAGAACCAAGGTATCAATCCAGTAGGAGTATAAAGGAAAGTCTGCAAAGTACCTGCGCAAAAACAACAAACTTGCACCCAACTCTACAAAGGGGTTGTCAATCCCTTCACGATTGATTGCAAGGTGAGATCTGAAGGCGGAAAGTGCAACAAAGTAAAAGTGTAGGGTTGGAAATATGTTGTGAAGTACACCCGGGGGCCATTGTGTTCACTAGAGACTTCTCTCATGATAGCAAATATTACGGTGGGTGAACGAATTACTGTCGAGCAATTCATAGAATCGCGCAAAGTCATGACGATATCTAAGGCAATGATCATACATATAGGCATCACGTCTGAGACAAGTAGACCGATACTTTCTGCATCTACTACTTTTACTCCACACATCGACCGCTATCCAGCATGCATCTAGTGTATTGAGTTCATAACAAACAGAGTAACGCCTTAAGCAAGATGACATGATGTAGAGGGATAGATTCATGCAATAGATATAAACCCCATCTTTTTACCCTTGATGGGAACAACATGATGCGTGCCTTGCTACCCCTTTTGTCACTGGGTGAGGTCACCACATGGTATGAACCCAAAACCAAGCACTTCTCCCATTGCAAGAACTGTAGATCAAGTTGGCCAAATGAAACCCACAACTCGAAGAGAATTACAAGGATATGAAATCATGCATATAAGAGATCAGAAGAAACTCAAATAAGATTCATAGATAATCTGATCATAAATCCACAATTCATAGGATCTCGACAAACACACCGCAAAAGAGGATTACATCGGATAGATCTCCATGAAGATCATGGAGAACTTTGTATTGAAGATCCAAGAGAGAGAATAATCCATCTAGCTACTAGCTATGGCCCCGAAGGTCTGTGGTGAACTACTCACGTATCATCGGAGAGGCAATGGTGTTGATGAAGAAGCCCTCCGTGTCCGAATCCCCCCTCCGGTAGGGCACTAGAACGTGCCCCAGATGGGATCTTGCCGAGACAGAAGCTTGCGGCGGCGGAAAAGTATTTTCATGGCTCTCTCCCATGGTTTTAGATTTATAGGGAATTTATAGGCGGAAGAGGTAGGGCAAAGGAGCCACGGGGGGCCCACAAGCCTGCTAGGCGCGGCCCCCCAGGCCGCGGCTATGGGGCTTGTGGCCTCCCCCGGGACCCTTTGCCTTGGTTCTAAAGCTCCCTGCGTATCGTCTGTTCTGGAAAAAAATCTTTGTGCGTACCATAATCCAAGTGTTGGTGTGTGAGCTAGATATCGAAGAATATGTTTCACAGCCTTATGGTGTGATTCCTTCGGTTTTGCTTGGAAACATGCAAACATGAAAACACTAAGCATAATGTTTGGCCTAGATGCACATAGGTACAATAAAGAGCCAATCATAGAGCGATATACGTGCTGATCAAAATCTATACCATTTTCTCCAGCGGAGAGGTGAACGTTGGTAGGCATAGGAATTTTCATGTTTTTGCGTTCAATCAATGATGAATTTCTTCAGGACATCCTTGAGGTATTTCTCTTGAGAGATGAAGATGCCATTGCGTTGTTGATGAATTTGAAGACCTAGGAAGAATTTCAGCTCTCCCATGATGGACATTTGATATTCTTCACTCATCATGTAGGCAAATTCATCACTGTAACGTTTGTCAGTACAACCAAAGTTAATATCGTCCACATATATTTGGCATACAAACAGTTCATTATCATAGGATTTTGTGAAAGCAGTGGGATCGAGTGAACCAGGTTTGAAGCCTTTATTCACAAGGAATTCCTTCAATGTATCATACCATGCCCGAGGGGCTTTCTTGAGGTCATAGAGTGCCTTTTTGAGTCTGAAGACTTTGTCTAGATGCTTCGGGTCTTCAAAACCTGGGGGCTGAGCAACATATACTTCTTCCTCAAGTTTACCAATGAGGAATGCACTTTTCACATCCATTTGATAGAGAGTAATATTGTGATGGTTAGCATAAGCAAGCAATATACGAATAGCTTCAAGTCTAGCAACAGGTGCAAAAGTTTCGTCAAAGTCAATTCCTTCAACTTGCGTGTAGCCTTGGGCTACAAGTCGTGCCTTGTTCCTCACAACCTAACCATCCTCATCTTGCTTGTTTCGGTAGATCCACTTTGTGCCGGTGATATTGTGCTTGCGAGGATCAGGCCTTTTGATGAGTTCCCATACATCATTTATCTTGAACTGAATAAGTTCATCTTGCATGGCTTGAATCCACTCAGGTTCCATGAAGGCTTCAACAACTTTTGAGGGCTCTTTGATAGACACACAGGATAAATGCCCACAAAAGTTAACAAAATATGAATCTTTTGAGCGAGTGAGGTGACCTGGCGCATTGATGTCATCGAGGATTTTGTCAATTTCCACTTCATTTGCAATCCTCGGATGTGTTGGTTGAAGAGTTTGGTTCTGCTGAGGAATTTGATCTAGAGCATTTTCCTCAGGTGAACCTGCTTGAATTCCATCATTGTAGGGGATGACTTCTTCAACAAGGGGTTGTTACTCGGTAGGAATGGTATCTTTAGTAGCCTTGTGCTGAATAGCTTCCTGAGGAGTCAATTTATCTAGCACAGGAGGCAGTTGCTCTCTTTGTGAGCCATTAGTTTCATCGAACCACACATCTACATTTTCAACAACCTTGTTGTGATAGGTGTTGAAGACTCTGTAGGTGTGCGAGTCCTTTCCGTAACTGAGCATAAAACCCTCATGTGCTTTAGGTGAAAATTTTGAGCTATGGTGAGGATCTCTAATCCAAGATCTTGCACCGAAGACTTTGAAGTAACTTACATTGGGTTTCTTGTCAGTGAGGAGTTCGTATGAAGTTTTCTTGAGGAATTTGTGAAGATATACCTTGTTGATGATGTGGCAAGCAGTGTTGATTGCCTCAGGTCAAAACTAACGAGAAGTCTGGTCTTCTTCAAGCATAGTCCATGCCATTTCAACCAGAGTCCTGTTCTTGCGCTCAACGACGCCATTCTGTTGAGGAGTATAAGGAGCACACAATTCGTGAGTAACACCAACTTCATCAAGATAATCATCAAGGCAAATATTATTGAATTCTGTCCTGTAAGTGCATCTAGTGCCCTTAGTGACTTTGGTGGTTTGAAGACTTATAAGCTATACCTAATGTGTTCATGAGTGTACGCAGGATCTATAAGTCGCTGAGAAGTTTGAGTTATACGATGTATATCGACCCCTAAAAATGTATATCTTCGGCTGAAGAAATTGGTCTTATGTTGAAGACTTTGATCGCGAAGAAATTGCGATGAAATTGATATTCCCCATGAAGATATTGAAGATGAGGAATTCGGTGTGTCCTGAAGAAAAACAATCCAAAGACTTTGAAGCGTGAAGATTTATTCTTTCTGTTTCATTTTTTTCACTCTTGAGTCATAGGAACATCGTACTGTCAAAGGGGGTCAAGGTAACACTACGAAATGAATTTCCTCATGATGCTCAACCCAAGCCTAATCCTACAAAAGCCTCAAGTGAGGAATATGAGAGACATGAGGACTCTCACAATTGAGGGTCCCGACCGTTGCCGTGATTCGCGCCACCTCACCGATCTTATCCACACCAACGGTCATAATATTTAAGGGTATTTATGTCAAATCATGTCGGGATGCTCCCAGGCTATAAATAGCCGCCACCACAACCATTAGCTGGTTGGCTGCTCCACAAGAAACTGACACTTGTCATTTAGAGCAACCCAAATTCCTCAGAGTCTTCAAGAGTAAATCATCAGTGAGGAAATACCCCAAACCGGAAACCAAGTGATTGAGCATCACTGAATAATTTTTTCATGTGTGGAATCGAAGCCTTTTACCTTTGAGGACTGTGCATTCTCCAGAAGGTTAGGCGTCATGGTCTAGAGCAATCCAGCAGTCAATTGTGGATTGTTGGGTAACCGAGTTTGTGAGGGTTTGGAAGTGTGCCCTGAAGACTTACCATGAGTGTTGGGTGAGGACTGTGTGTCCTTTACTCAAGGAGAATACGGTAGGTACTGTGTGTCCCGGGACTGTGTGTCCTTTGGTTTCAATACCAAGCCGCTCCAAACCAGACGTACGACTGTCACAACAGTTGGAACTGGGTCATCAACAACTGTCTTCACTGTGATATGGGTTCTATCTCTTCAACTCTTTCAATTCCTCAATATTGTATGTTGAAGATTTGCATTTCTATGTTTGAAGAATTTGCTGAAGACTTTCTCTGAATTTCCTCAACCTCAAATTCTTTACACTAGTTAATCCTCACCTGCTTACTCTGTGTCTGCGTACTATGCAAACTATTTTTCATAATCCTCATCAAGAAAACTGTTGTTGTAATACTTTGCACTCCTGATCCATTGCTGTTTCCGCTGCAAGTTATTCATAAGTGAGGAATTTCCTCAAAAGGAATTTCCTCAGCGATGAAATTCTAAAAATCTCCTATTCACCCCCCTCTAGTCGATATAACGCACTTTCAATTGGTATTAGATCAAGGTACTCCCTTGTTCTGTGTGATTTTGGTTTAACCACCTGGAGTTTTAGTTATGTCGCCTGCACGCATGATCAAGTTTACTGCAGGATGTCCTACCTTCGAAGGAAAGGACTTTCCCTACTGGAAGACCAAGATGCAGATGCATCTTCAAGCTATTGACAATGATCTCTGGTATATTGTGGAACATGGCGTTCCCTCCATCGCTACTACTGTCTCTGCCGCTGATGTGAAGAAATTCAAGCAACTTGATTCTCAAGCAAAGAATATCATCTGTGTCCATCTGAGCAAAGGTCAGTATGGCAGAGTGAGTGCTTTGGGCTCAGCAAAGCAAATCTGGGATAGGTTGTCCAAAGTCAATGAAGGAATATCAACTCATCATGACTCCCGTGTTGATGTTCTTCGAAATCTCTTCAACCGCTTCAAGAGGGTTGACAATGAAAGCTGCCAAGATACCTTTGATCGCCTCACTTACATCTCAAATGAACTACAAGCACTGGGAGCTCGAGACATTACTGACCATGAAGTTGTGAAAAAATTACTAAGATATTTGTATTCATCATTTGATACACTGGTTCTGATGATTCAAGAAAGATCAGACTACAAGATGCTTGATCCTGCTGATATACTCGAAAGACACAATACTTACGAATTCCAACAAGATGAAAAGAGAGATCTGTATGGACCAAGCTTCTCTAGACCTCGTGCACTGAAGACAAAGCAATTTCCTCATCTAAAGAAGACGACTCAGATTGCAGCATTGGTGATCCTGAAGAACTTGGACAGGAGCTTGCAATGCTCGTGAGAAAATTCCAGAAGTTTACAAGACGTGGCCAGTTTGGTAAATCTTCAAGAAGAGATATGTGGAAATCAGAATCTTCATCTGAGGACTACAAGAAAAGAACCTGCCACAAATGCAAGAAATCAGGTCACTATATTGCTGATTGTCCTCGTTGGGTGAAGGAATCAAAGAAGAAGAAATACAAGGATGAAAGTTGTGATGACTCAAAGAAAAATAATAAATCTTCGAAATCCTCATCCTCAAAGCCCTCATCGCACAAGAAGACCAGTTTCAGAAAGGCTCGGGAACTAATTGGCAAGGAAATGGATTGTGAGGAAGAATCTAAGGAATGTGATGAAGAGGAAGTTTGTCAAGAAGATTCAGAGTCTGGTGTGGCTAGTCTTGCACTGGCTACCACATTCGTCAGCAAGTCAATCTTCAACCTTTAAGAAAACGACAACGCCATCTACACTCATGACTATGCTGATGACTTCGCTCCAACCTATTGCTTCATGGAAAAAGGATCAAAGGTACCGAATGACACTTTCTCCTCTGACTCAAGTGACTGTAAACCTGATGATTATAAAAAACCCAGTTACAGTAAAATTGCCAACATTGCAACTAAACAACAAACTACCCTTGAAAAGCTTCAGAAACTGCTAGATAGAAGTCATGAACTGTTGAATGATGAAATGAATCTTACCCAAATCCTCATTGAAGATATGAAAAGTCTTCAGTCCAGATTTGATAATCTTCAAGAAAGTCATGGCACACTCTTGGCTAATCATGAGAAACTTTCCTATGGATTTGTTCAAAGGAAACTTGATCTTGAGAAGTTGAGGATGTCTCATGATGATCTTCGAATGGAAAATGATTCATTACTTTCTCAACAGATGAGTGCTGCTCAGGTTGAATTCATTCCACCATGTCTTAAATGCATCGAACGTGAAACTGCCAATTCTTCACCACAAACATCAAATGCTTCTATTGCTACAAATTCTTCAACTGCTCATGTGGTATCAAATTCCTCACTTGAGGAAACCACAAATGTTACTGACGAAAATGCAGGGCTGAAGGAACAGTATGTGACAGGCATGTACAAAAGTCTCAAAGGGCATCAAACCCTTTGCGATGTGCTTAAAAAGCAGATATTAAACAGGAACCCGAGGAAAGAAGGAATTGCTTCTGAAAGGAAACCGAATGCTGATGGATCATACTGGAAACCTGAGCAGTATCCCAAAATCTCATGGGTTGTTGCTAAAGGACCTCGTGTTGATCCATCCAATCTAACAGGCTTTGCATGTGAATTATCCTATACCTCAGATGAGTCATTTGACTCCAACTATAAACTGTTCAAAAATCAATCTCGTGAAGTATTTTCTCGATATGTTGGAACTAACTGCAGGAATGGGCCACCCATGAGGAAAATCTGGTTCCCCAAAAGCTATTTGAAAAATCTTTAGGTGAATGTCCTCCTGAAACCACCCGTGAAGAATCTGAACCCCAGATGAAATTCCTCAGGTGGACCAAAGTCTTCAAGAGGATCAAAATCCTCAACTGGTCAAAACTATGCTCGTACTCGTGGTAATGCTTCTGATATGCAGGGAAATTACAAGGGATATGAATATGACCATTACTCATCAAATCATTATGTTCATAAATCCTGAAAGAACTTATCTGCCTATTCATTTGAGTACTCTAACCCCTCTACTGTGAAGAGAAGTGCATTAGCTTGAATGCCCCCTTTCTCATATGGTGCTCATAGGTTGATGAACTCTTTACCTCCCCTTCAGATGTGGGTGGTGAAGAAATTGAACTAATCACTTGTGCAGGTTAGGTCTCTAGATGAAAATCATCATCTGAAGAATTTGCTAGAGACCAGAGGAAAATGCTTGATTGGACGCAAGCTAACATTGATGAAACGATAACATTTCACACGTCCTCAAATTTATTATTTATGATGAAATTCCTATATGATGAAATTGATATCATATTCTTCAAGTTTGAAGCATATGAGATGGTAAGCGGTACTAATTCATGTACATGATGACAAACCCAAGAGTACTGAGTGGGTTCTTGATAGTGGGTGCACACACCACATGACTGGTGACAAAAGCTTGCTGATGAATATGCCACTGACTCCATCACCACTGAAGCAAATCACTTATGTTGAACAAAGTTAAAAGAAAGGTATTGGGACTTGGAAAGTGGCTATTTCCAAGGACAGGCACATGGACAAATAGATGCTTGTTGAATCCCTTGGGTTTAACCTCATGTCAGTCTCAATGATTTGTGATCTTGATATGGTTGTCATCTTTGGAAAATATAGATGTGTTGTCATCATGGAATCTGATAGATCCAAAGTCTTCGAAGGTGTAAGGAGAGGAGATTTGTACATTGTTTATTTTTCCATAGGTCCTCAACCAGCCACATGCTTACTAGCAAAAACCTCAGAAGGCTGGCTATGACATCGAAGACTTGGTCACGCTGGTATGAGAAATTTGCACATGTTGGCAAAGAAGAAGCATGTCATTGGCATCGAATCAGTCAAATTCCTCAAGGACCACCTCTGCGGTGCTTGTGAGTCTGGAAAAATGACAAGATCCAAACACCCCTCAAAGACCATCATGACTACTACTCGACCGTTTGAATTGTTTCACATGGATCTATTTGGACCTACTCATTATGCCACTCTAACAAATGCAACATCTTTATACGGCTTTGTCATAGTTGATGATTATTCTAGATATACTTGGGTGCATATCATTATGTATAAAACTGACGTACAAGAAGTCTTCAAACGATTTTCCTCAATGGACCTGACGAACTTCGGCGACAAGATCAAACACATCACGAGTGATAATCAGACAGAATTCAAAAACACTGGTCTTGATTATTATATTGATGAACTTGGTATTACTCACGAATTGTCTGCTCCTTATACTCCTCAACAGAATGACATCGTCGAACGAAAGAACATGACTCTCGTTGAGATGGCACGAACCATGCTTGAAGAATATCAGACTCCTCGTCGTTTCTGGTCTAAAGCAATCAACACTGCTTGTCATATCATCAATAGGGTATATCTTCACAAATTCCTCAAGAAAACTTCATATGAACTCCTCACTCGCAAGAAACCCAAATAAGTTATTTCAAAGTTTTCGGTGCAAAATGCTGGATTAGAGATCCTCACCATAGCTCAAAATTTGCACCTAAAGCACATGAGGGTTTTATGCTCGGTTACGGAAAGGACTCGCACACCTACAGAGTCTTCAACAACTATCACAACAAGTTTGTTGAAACTGTAGATGTGTGGTTCAATGAAACTAATGGCTCACAAAGAGAGCAATTGCCTCCTGAACCAGATAAATTATCTCCCGAGGAAGCAATTAAGTTCAAAGCTACTGGAGACATTGTTCCTACTAAGGAAATTGCTGAAGAAATCATTCCCAACACTGATGAAAATCAAGAAGATGCTCCTGAGGAAATTGTTCCAGAACAAATTACTCAGCCCAGATGAAATCCTCAACCAGCTCGTCCGAGGATTGCAAATGAAGTAGAACTTGACAAAATCCTCGATGACATCAATGCGCCAGGTTCTCTCACTCGCTCAAAAGCTTCACACTTAGTTAACTTTTGTGGGCATTCTTCTTTTGTGTCTATCACAAAACCTTCAAAAGGTGCAGAGGCGTTCATGGAACTTGAGTGGATTCAAGCAATGCAAGATGAACTTCTTCAATTGAAGCTGAATGACGTGTGGGAGCTCGTCAAACGACCAAATCCTCGCAAGCACAATATCATCGACACCAAGTGGATTTTCCGAAACAAGCAAGATGAGGATGGTCAAGAGCTGAGGAATAAGGCACGACTTGTAGCCCAAGGCTACACACAGGTTGAAGGAATCAATTTCGATGAAACTTTGGCACCTGTTGCTAGACTTGAAGCTATCCGAATTCTACTTGCCTATGCTAATCATCATAACATTACTTTATATCAAGTGGATGTGAAAAGTGCATTCCTCAATGGCAAGCTTGAGGAAGAAGTATATGTTGCTCAGCTCCCAGGTTTTGAGGATCCAAAGAATCCAGACGAAGTCTTCAGACTAAAAAAGGCACTCTATGGCCTCAAGCAAGCCCCTCGGGCATGGTATGATACATTGAAGGAATTCCTCATGAAGAAAGGCTTCAAACTTCGTTCACTCGATCCTACTCTTTTCACAAAATCCTATGACAATGAACTATTTGTGTGCCAAATATATGTCGATGACATCATATTGGTTGTACTGACAAACGTTACAGTGATGAATTTGCTTACATGATGAGTGAAGAATATCAGATGTCTATGATGGGGGAGCTGAAATTCTTCTTAGGCCTTCAAATTCATCAACAACGCAATGACATCTTCATATCACAGGAGAAACACCTCAAGGATGTTTTGAGGAAATTCGACATGCATGAATGCAAAGGTGCCAAGACTCCCATCCCAACCAACGGCCACCTCTGCACTGACAAAAATGGTAAAGATTTCGATCAACAGGTATATCGCTCGATGATTGGCTCTTTATTGTATCTATGCGCATCTATGCCACATATAATTCTTAGTGTTTGCATGTGTGCTGGTTTTCAAGCAAAACTGAACGAATCACACCATAAGGTTGTGAAGCATATTCTTCGATACTTAGCTCACACACCAACACTAGGATTATGGTACCCCAAGGGCTCAAATCTTCATCTCGTGGGAAATTCTGATTCTGACTATGCTGGTGACCGTGTGGATCGCAAGTCAACTTCGGGCACTTGTCATTTCCTCAGAAGATCATTACTCTACTGGTCCTCAAAGAAGCAGAACTGCGTTTCTCTCTCCACTGCCGAAGCTAAGTACATTGCTGCTGGATCCTGCTGTGCTCAATTGCTATGGATGAAGAAAACCCTCAAGGACTAGGACATCAACATGAAGAATGTGCCTCTCTACTGCGACAAGAGAGTGCAATCAAGATTGCATACAACCCAGTACAACACTCGAAGACTAAGAACATCCAGATTCGTCTTCATTTTCTTCAGGACCATGTCCTCAAGGGCAATATCATCATCGACCATGTGAAGACTGACGATCAACTAGCAGATATTTACACCAAGCCCTTGGATGAGAAAAGGTTTTGCAAGTTGATGTGTGAGCTAAATATCCTAGAGTCTTCAAATGTTTTGTGAAAACGTGCACACATCCTAACACTTATGCTAAATTGATGACTTAGATGTGCAACACACGAAGAATCGATTTTCATCAATCAATGAAGAATATCACTCTTAGTGTGAGGAAATTAATGAAGAATCTGGTTCTCACGGACCTACGACAATTGAAAACCTTGAAGCTGCTTTTTCTTCAAAGTTGAAATTCATCAACGTGACGCTTTGTCACAAAATCCTCAAGTTTTTCAAAATCTTCAAAACACTTGATGATTTTCATTGGCATATATATATATATATATATATATATATAGACTGAGATTTCAAAGTCCTCAACAACATTCACTTATAGCTAATTCTTCAATTTGATATTTCATCTAAGAGAATGTGATCGGACCCTACTCCCCTCTATGCTATACTCAACCCAGTCTATTCAATTCTTCATATGCGTTCTACTTGAAACTTTGTTCAAAATCCTCATTGTGTCCTTGTCAGCTGAGGATTTTGCAAAGACATCCTCAAATCTTCAAAAATGAATTTTGTGACGTTGCATAGTAAATGAACCCACTTTCGACGCTAGGATAAGCACGGTCTCCACCGCTTCTATCGTGGGCTACACGTGTTGTGTGGAGATGAACCGGCAAGGGCAGTTCGGTCCTAAAGATTCGCTCGAACAGTTTTCCACCTGAGCTATAAATAGGTCCTTACCCCCTTAGTTAAAACCCTTCGACCTCACTTCATCTCTCCGCTCGAGCTCAAACCTAGCGCCACCGCTAGCAATCTCGTCGTCGGTGAGGAACAACTTCACTGCCTTGACCTCTCCGTCGTCGAACTCATGCCGGAAGCAGAACATCTTCCTCCGCCGCCGCCGTAGTTGTCTTCTGCCGCCAAGTTAGGGCGCATCAGACTCGAACCGAAGCGCTTCTTACTGTTACTGCCTCTGTTCTTCGTCTTTGTCACACAAGGTAGTTAAAATCTAATTTTACTACCCCTTTTGATCTACTATTTCACCTTAGATTCAAAAAATCTGTTTTTTCCTCAGTGTCTGCCAGCAACGCACACTCAATTCCTCAAACACTTGATGAATTTCACTAAGCCACTAAAATTCTTCATGTGATTCCTCAATTGTGTAAATTCTCGAATCTGCACAACTCTAGAACCCACGATCAGAATGCTTAATCAAATTCCTCAACCCACTGGACAAATTCCTCAACTTCTAAAATTTCAATTTCTTCAAATCTGAGAACGCATATGACCTCTCCAAATTCCTCGCACCCATACTCTGTTCACACGTACAAAATGTTAGTTGATGAATCTCTAGGTTCTCATCAACTTAACTCATTTGTAGCGTCCCTCGAAGAAACTTTGCCAGGGTCATCAGAATCTTCAAGAGTGCAAATTCCTTTGCAAAAGCATCAATTGAAGAAGATGGAAGATGACAGAAAGCAAAAGGGTGGAAAGAAACTTGAACAGAACACTGCAGTTGACATCCCTGAGGATATATACGCTGATTACTGCACGCCAGATGAGGAAACACATGGAAAGAACCTATGCCTAAGCGGCAAATTAGGCTTCAGAAAATAGAGCGCAGGTGGACTAAGGAGTGGAAGGAATATCGCTTCGTCACTCCAAAGTATGCGAAGAAATTCGCCCTCAAGCCACCTTGCAAGAGGCCTCCTCTTGGTAATCAATAGGTTGCACATCCCTCAAGTGTCAAAACAGTTGAGGATTACCCTAAGGAGAAAGACAAACACTTGTCTAAACTTTAGAAGAAAGCACATGCTGATACGTCTCCAGCGTATCTATAATTTTTGATGGTTCCATGCTATTATCTTGTCAAACTTTGGATGTTTTGTATGCCTTATATATATATTTTGGGACTAACTTATTAACTCAGTGCCAAGTGCCAGTTCCTGTTTTTTCCTTGTTTTTGACCCTTTTTAGAGGAGGATTTTAAACGGTGTCCAAACGGAATAAAACTTCCGAAAAGATTTTTTCCGGAACAGAAGATACGCACGAGACTTGAGAACCAAGGCAGGGGCCACCAAGGGACCCCACAAGCCCCCTAGGCGCAACCAGGGGGCACGCCTAGCAGGCTTGTGGCCCCCGTGTGGCTCGTCTGCCCTACCTCTTCCGCCTATAAATTCAGAAAAATTCCAAAACTGCGAGAGAGATCCACGAAAATACTTTTCCGCCGCCGCAAGCTTCTGTCTCCGCAAGATCCCATCTGGGGCACGACCTAGTGCCCTGCCGGAGGGGGATTCAGATACGGAGGGCTTCTTCATCAACACCATGACCTCTCCGATGATGCGTGAGTAGTTCACCATAGACCTTCGGGTCCATAGCTAGTAGCTAGATGGCTTCTTCTCTCTCTTGGATCCTCAATACAAAGTTCTCCATGATCTTCATGGAGATCTATCCGATGTAATCTTATTTTGCGGTGTGTTTGTCGAGATCCGATGAATTGTGGATTTATGATCAGATTATCTATGAATCTTATTTGAGTTTCTTCTGATCTCTTATATGCATGATTTCATATCCTTGTAATTCTCTTCGAGTTGTGGGTTTTGTTTATCCAACTTGATCTATGATTCTTGCAATGGGAGAAGTGCTTGGTTTTGGGTTCATAACGTGTGGTGACCTCACCCAGTGATAGGAGGGGTAGCGAGGCACGCATCATGTTGTTGCCATCAAGGGTAAAAAGATGGGTTTTTCATCATTGGGTTGAGGTTATCCCTCTACATCATGTCATCTTGCTTAAAGCGTTACTCTCTTCGTCATGAACTCAATACACTAGATGCATCCTGGATAGCGGTCCATGTGTGGAGTAATAGTAGTAGATGTAGAAAGTATCGGTCTACTTGTCTCGGACATGATGCCTATATGTATGATCATTGCCTTAGATATCGTCATGACTTTGCACGGTTCTATCAATTGCTCGATAGTTATTTGTTCACCCACCGTATTATTTGCTATTTTGAGAGAAGCCTCTATTGAACACTATGGCCCCTGGGTCAACTTCACACCATATTTTGAGCCTTACAATTTTACTTCGTTGCACTTTCCGTCTTCAGATCTCACTTGGCAATCAATCTTCAAGGGATTGACAACCCCTTTATAGCGTTGGGTGCAAGCTCTTTTGTGTTTGCGCAGGTACTCTGGACTTGGCGCGATTCTCCTACTAGATTGATACCTTGGTTCTCAAACTGAGGGAAATAGTTACTGCTCCTGTGTGGCATCACCCTTTCCTCTTCAAGGAAAAAACCAACGCAAGCTCAAGAGGCAGCAGAAGGATTTCTGTTGCCGTAGCAGATGCTGCAGTGAAGAAATTGAATGAGGAATCTGCTGCTGCCACTGCAGCCACCTCTTCTGCTGCTGAAGCTTCTGGTACATCCATTCCTCAAATGAAGACTTTGCCAAAGAAATCAAAGGCCTCGGTGCCTAAAGAGAAATTGCCCTAGAAGGCTACACCAGTGCCAAAACCTTCAACAACTACACATGCCTCAAAGCCTGAACAAAAGCACATTATCAAGAATCAGCCTGCTCATTCTACCTCCTTTGTGTCATCTTCCACGAGCTCTGCGACAAAGTCTTCACCAACTCCTCTGAAGACTAAAATGACTGCTGGAAGAGGCATCAGGCCCAGCCCAAGCAAAGTCATCAACATGCCCTCTGCATAAGAAGGGAGTGAGGAGTTCGATGATGAAACTCTTCAAGCAATCATCAGAAACAAGCAGGAACGAGTTGCACAAGCCTGAGGCAGCTCTATTCCAATTGCCATGGACCCCAAAGTTGTGCCGGATTTCATCAATATCTGGTATGAAGACCCAACCACTCCCATTGGTGATTTGAAGCTTCCCCCTAATCTCAGCCACTTAGTTGCCAAATTCATCAATGAGGCAAAATGGAAAGAGCAGCAAGCCAAGCAAGCAAAGGCTGCAAAACTGAATAAGGAGAAATTCCTCAGGCAGAATCTCCTCAATCCGACGCCTGAAGCTCTTATGACCACCCAGGCTGAACTGAAGACTTTGACTGACAAGTACACGAATCTATCTGATCGTCAAAGTCTCAAGGTCAAATTCATCAAGTTTGCAACTCGCGTAGTTGATGATTATAACAAGAAGGCTCCTCCTCCTGTGAAACAAAAGCTGCCTGAGTCCAGCTATTCGGTTCAGCTGACTGAAGAAGATGAAGCTGATGAACCTGTTGTTCAGGAAATGCCTCAAGATACTCCAGCTGAAGAAAATGCTTCAGCCGAGGAAACTGCGAGGACTGAAACTGCACCAGCTCCTGAAGAAAGAATTCCTTCACCTCAACCCTCAAAGGTGAAGAAGATGGTTCCGTCTGCATCAGACGTGAAGAAGACCAAGGCTGCTGAGAAAGAAGCAAAGAAACGAAAAGCTTCAATGACCTCAGAATCATCAGAGGCCAAGCGCCCAAAGGTCACTCAGACAGAGTATTCAACTGCCCCAGTGGATGCTATGCCTCTTTATGTAGCTCCATCTTATGCACTTGTTCCCTTCGGAATTGACTATGTCATTCCTGAAGAAGATGAGGAAATGAAAGATGCTGAACCTGAAGAAATCATGGATGAGGAAATTCAAATTGATGATATTCCTCAGTCCTCCATTCCTCAAAAGACATCTAATGATTTTGATTGCACCACCCCTGTTTTCCGTGATGAGTTCTGGGAAGATACAACCCAAGTCCCTCCTACTCCTGCTACAACATAAATCCTCACAGGGTCTGATGGGAAGACCATCTGTGATGAATCTGCTCAAGGTTCAACTGCATCAGCTGAAGATTTTGCCTCCTCCACCAAGCAAATTTCTCAAGCTGAGGAAAATCCTCAATCTGAGGAAGAAGGTCAAAATGAAGAAAATGGTCCTGCACCTAACACCGAAACTGCTATTGTTGTGGTAAACACAGAAACAACAATGATAGTAGCTCCTCTTCAAGAACAGCAACATAATTTTCAACCACAGCAAAACCAACCTTTGTCAAGAGGCCAAAGTTTCAAAAGGAACCTTTCTATGAAGAACGGATGTATTTCACTGGTGCAAATCCATATGATAAGCTTCGCATCAGGCACAAAATATTCTGGACAAGGACTCAGCTCAACTAATATGCCTGTGTGTTGTGTGGGAGGAACAAAATATTTCAACACAAGGATATTCCTCATGTTGACATGGAAGAAATTCCTTGCTTCGTTCCAGTCCTCAATGTTCTTCATGAAGATGGACTGCTGCCACTCTGCACAGACATAGGTGACTGGAACAACGACATAATTCTTTAGTTTATGCTACTTTGCATATCTCTGGAGACCCGAAGGATGTTAACACTTGGGTGTTGGACTGGATGACTCAGCACACGCATTACAAAGCACCCGCCACCGAATTGCTTCGTGCGCTTCCTGTCTCAATTCCCTCAAAAAATGCTGTGCTGATGTATGATGAACGGGAGTTTCCCAACAGACTGATGGAAGTCCTCATGAAGCCTTTGGCCAAGGATCAACCTCCAAGAACTACTTTTCTGGTTCAAGACTTGAAGTATGTACCACGAACTGTCTACAAGATCCTGTGCAATATCGTTGCTCCAATCAAAGGCCATGATGATGAAGAAGATGTCATAGGCATCATGAAGAATATCCTCTTCAACATCATACATGGCATACCAATAAACCTTCACGACTTGTTCGTGAGGACTCTGGCTGATAATGTTCTGTCGCCCTTCGACATGAAGATTTATGCTCCTTGGATCACGAGATTCATCAGAAGCAGGTCAAGCATCAACTACCTTGCTTATTTTCCTAACCACATTGGGTATCTACTATTGGAAATATGCCCTAGAGGCAATAATAAAATGGTTATTATCATATTTCCTTGTTCACGATAATCGTCTATTGTTCATGCTATAATTGTATTAACACGAAACAGTAATACATGTGTGAATAAATAGATCACAATGTGTCCCTAGAAAGCCTCTAGTTGGCTAGCTCGTTAGTCAATAGATGATCATGGTTTCCTGATCATGGGCATTAGATGTCACTGATAACGGGATCACATCATTGGGAGAATGATGTGATGGACAAGACCCAATCCTAAACATAGCACTAGATCGTATTGTTCGTATGCTAAAGCTTTTCTAATGTCAAGTATCTTTTGCTTCGACCGTGAGATTGTGCAACTCCCGGATACCGTAGGAGTGCTTTGGGTGTATCAAACATCACAACGTAACTGGGTGACTATAAAGGTGCACTATGGGTACCTCCGAAAGTGTTTGTTGGGTTGGTACGAATCGCGATCCGGATTTGTCACTCCGTGTGACGGAGAGGTATCTCTGGGACCACTCGGTAGAACATCATCATGAGCTCAATGTGACTAAGGAGTTAGTCACACGATGACATGCTGTGGAACGAGTAAAGAGACTTATCGGTAACGAGATTGAACAAGGTATTGGTATACCGACGATCGAATCTCGGGCAAGTTCTATACCGACAGACAAAGGGAATCGTATACGGGATTGATTGAATCCTTCACATCATTGGTCATCCAATGAGATCATCATGGAGAAAGTGGGAGCCACCATGAGTATCCAGACCCCGCTGATGGTTATTGGCCGGAGAGGCGTCTCGGTCATGTCTGCCTGTCTCTCGAACCCGTAGGGTCTACACACTTAAGGTTCGATGACGCTAGGGTTATAGGGAATTGTTATACGAGGTTACCGAAAGTTGTTCCGAGTCCCGGATGAGAGCCCGGACGTCACGAGGAGCTCCGGAATGGTCTGGAGGTAAAGATTGATATATAGGACGGATGGTTTCGGATACCGGAAGTGTTTCGGGCATCACACGTAACGTACCGGGACCACCGGAGGTGGCCCCGGGGGTCCACCGAAGGGGGGCAACGACCCCGGGAGGTAAGGTGGGCCAAGTGGGGAAGGGAACCAGCCCCTAGGTGGGCTCGTGCGCCTCCCCACTCAGCCCAATGCGTGGGGAAGAGAAAAGGGGGGCAAACCCTAAGCCAGGTGGGCCTAAGGCCCACCAGGGGTGCACCACACCCCTCCTTCCCCCCTTGGCCGCCGCACCAGCCCCCATCTAGGGCTGCCGCCCCCCAGGAGAGGGAAACCCTGAAGGGGGCACATCAAACGCCCCTACAACTCCATCCAGGACCATGTCCAGAGTGGAGTGATAGATATTTGTGAAGTACACACGGATCTGAATATTGCAGACCCGTTGACTAAACCTCTTCCACGAGCGAAACATGATCAACACCATAATGCTATGGGTGTTCGATACATCACAATGTAACTAGATTACTGACTCTAGTGCAAGTGGGAGACTGTTGGAAATATGCCCTAGAGGCAATAATAAAATGGTTATTATCATATTTCCTTGTTCATGATAATCGTCTATTGTTCATGCTACAATTGTATTAACAGGAAACCGTAATACATGTGTGAATAAATAGATCACAATGTGTCCCTAGCAAGCCTCTAGTTGGCTAGCTCGTCAGTCAATAGATGATCATGGTTTCCTGATCATGGGCATTAGATGTCATTGATAACGAGATCACATCATTGGGAGAATGATGTGATGGACAAGACCCAATCCTAAGCATAGCACTAGATCGTATTGTTCGTATGCTAAAGCTTTTCTAATGTCAAGTATCTTTTCCTTCGACCGTGAGATTGTGCAACTCCCGGATACCGTTGGAGTGCTTTGGGTGTATCAAACGTCACAGCGTAACTGGGTGACTATAAAGGTGCACTACGGGTACCTCCGAAAGTGTCTGTTGGGTTGGTACGAATCGAGATCGGGATTTGTCACTCCATGTGACGGAGAGGTATCTCTGGGCCCACTCGGTAGAACATCATCATGAGCTCAATGTGACTAAGGAGTTAGTCACACGATGACGTGCTGCCGAACGAGTAAAGAGACTTACCGGTAACGAGATTGAACAAGGTATTGGTATACCGACGATCGAATCTCGGGCAAGTTCTATACCGACAGACAAAGGGAATCGTATACGGGATTGATTGAATCCTTGACATCGTGGTTCATCTAATGAGATCATCGTGGAGCAAGTGGGAGCCACCATGGGTATCCATACCCCGCTGATGGTTATTGGCCGGAGAGGCGTCTCGGTCATGTCTGCCTGTCTCCCGAACCCGTAGGGTCTAAACACTTAAGGTTCGATGACGCTAGGGTTATAAGGAATTGTTATACGAGGTTAACGAAAGTTGTTCGGATTCTCGGATGAGATCTCGGACGTCACGAGGAGCTCTGGAATGGTCCGGAGGTAAAGATTGATATATAGGACGGATGGTTTCGGATACCGGAAGTGTTTCGGGCATCACCGGTAACGTACCGGGACCACCGGAGGTGGCCCCGGGGGTCCACCGAAGGGGGCAACGACCCCGGGAGGTAAGGTGGGCCAAGTGGGGAAGGGAACCAGCCCCTAGGTAGGCTGGTGCGCCTCCCCACTCAGCCCAATGCGTGGGGAAGAGTCAACGGGGGGCAAACCCCAAGCCAGGTGGGCCTAAGGCCCACCAGGGGCGCGCCACACCCCTCCTTCCCCCCTTGGCTGCCGCACCAGCCCCCATCTAGGGATGCCCCCCCGAGGAGAGGGAAACCCTCAAGGGGGCGCAGCCCCTCCCCCCCTATATATAGTGGGCACTTTTGGCCATTGGAGATCAGACTTTTCCCTCTCCCTCGGTGCACCCCTGCCCTTCTTTCTCCTCCTCTCTGCCGGTGCTTGGCGAAGCCCTGCCGGGAGACCTCGTCTCTCCATAGACACCACGCCATCGTGCTGCTGGAGTTCTTCCCCAACCTCTCCCTCCTCCTTGCTGGATCAAGGTGCAGGAGATGTCACCCGGCTGCACGTGTGTTGAACGCGGAGGTGCCGTAGTTAGGCACTAGATCGGAATCGCTGCGAGTACGACTCCATCAACCGCGTTCTAGCAACGCTTCCGCTTAGCAATCTTCAAAGGTATGAAGATGCTCTTACCCCTCTCTCGTTGCTGGTCTCTCCATAGGAAGATCTGAATATGCGTAGGAAAATTTTGAATTTATGCTACGTTACCCAATAGTGGCATCCGAGCCAGGTTTTCTATGCGTAGATTCTATGCATGAGTAGAATACACAAGTTGTGGGCGATGATTTGTCAATTTGCTTGCCGCTACTAGTCTTATTCTTTTCCGGCGGTATTGTGGGATGAAGCGGCCCAGACCGAATTTACACGTACGCTTACGTGAGACTCGTTCCACCGACACACATGCACACCGTGCATAAAGGTGGCTAGCGGGTGTCTGTCTCTCCTACTCTAGTCGGATTGGATTTGATGAAAAGGGTCCTTATGAAGGGTAAATAGCTTTGGCATACCATCGTTGTGGCTGTCACGTAGGTAAGAAAGCGTTCTTGCTAGAAACCCAAATCAGCCACGTAAAACTTGCAACAACAATTAGAGGACGTCTAACTTGTTTTTGCACGGTTTGAGATGTGATGTGATATGGCCAAAGTTGTGATGTTGCATGTATGATGTATGAGATGATCATGTTATTGTAATAGGTTTCACGACTTGCATGTCGATGAGTATGACAACCGACAGGAGCCATAGGAGTTGTCTTAATTTATTGTATGAGATGCAACGCCATGTGCTTACTACTTTTACTTCATTGCTAACGGTTAGCTATAGTAGTAGTGATAGTAGTAGTTGGCGTGACGACTTCACGGAGACACGATGATGGAGATCATGATGATGGAGATCATGGTGTCACGCCGGTGACGATGATGATCATGCGATGCCTGAAGATGGAGATCGAAAGGGCGAAGATGATAATGGCCATATCATGTCACTATATGATTGCATTGTGATGTTTATCATGTTTTACATCTTATTGCTTAGAACGACGGTAGCATAATAAGATGATCCCTCTTAAAATTTCGAGAACGTATTCCCCTAAGTGTGCACCGTTGCGAAGGTTCGTTGTGTCGAAGCACCACGTGATGATCGGGTGTGATAGATTCTAACGTTCGCATACAACGGGTGTAAGCCAGATTTACACACGCGAAACACCTAGGTTGACTCGACGAGCTTAGCATGTACAGACATGACCTCAAATACAAGAGACCGAAAGGTCGAACATGAGTCGTATGGTTGAATACGATCAACATGAAGTTGCTCACCATGGTGACGAGTCCGTCTCACGTGATGATCGGACACAGGTTAGTCAACATGGATCATGTATCACTTAGATGACTAGAGGGATGTCGATTTAAGTGGGAGTTCATACTTAATTTGATTAAATGAACTTAATTGTCATGAACTTAGTCTAAAAGTTGTCTTTATAAATATTGTAGATGGCCAACGTCAACCTCAATTTCAACGCATTCCTGGAGAAAAACAACCTGAAAGATGATGGTAGCAACTATGCGGACTGGGTTCGCAACTTGAAGCTCATCCTTGAAGCAGCTAAAAAGGCTTATGTACTTGATGCGCCGCTACGTGACCCTCCCGCTCCCGCAGCAGCCCAGGACATTCTGAACGTCTGGCAAACGCGGAGTGATGACTACTCTCTGGTTAGGTGTGGCATGTTATACAGTTTAGAAACGGGGCTCCAAAGGCGTTTTGAGCAACACGGGGTATATGAGATGTTCCAAGAGCTGAAGCTAGTTTTTCAAGCTCATGCCCGTGTCGAGAGATATGAAGTCTCCGACAAGTTCTTTAGCTCTAAGATGGAGGAGAATAGCTCTGTCAGTGAGCACATACTCAAAATCTCTGGGTTACACGGTCGTGTGACTTCACTTGGAGTCGAACTTCCGGATGATGCTATAATTGACAGAATCCTCCAGTCTCTCCCACCAAGATACAAAGGCTTTGTGCTTAACTACAACATGCAAGGGATGGAGAAGACCATTCCCGAGTTGTACTCGATGCTCAAGTCTGCAGAAGTAGAAATCAAGAAAGAGCATCAAGTGTTGATGGTCAACAAGACCACTAGTTTCAAGAAAGGCAAGGGTAAGAAGAACTTAAAAAGGACGGCAAAGCTGTTGCCGCGCCCGGTAAGCTAGATGCCGGGAAGAAGAAAAGGAACGGACCCAAGCCTGAGACTGAGTGCTTCTATTGCAAGGGAAAGGGTCACTCGAAGCGGAACTGCCACAAATACTTAGCGGACAAGAAGGCCGGCAACATTAAAGGTATATGTGATATACATGTTATTGATGTGTACCTTACCAGCGCTCGTAGTAGCTCCTGGGTATTTGATACCGGTACTGTTGCTCACATTTGCAACTCAAAGCAGGAACTGCGGAATAAGCAAAGACTGGCCAAGGACGAGGTGACGATGCGCGTCGGGAATGGTTCAAAGGTCGATGTGATCGCCGTCGGCACGCTACCTCTACATCTACCGTCGGGATTAGTTTTAAACCTTAATAATTGTTATTTAGTACCAGCTTTAAGCATGAACATTGTATCAGGGTCTTGCTTAATGCGAGGCGGATACTCATTTAAGTCAGAGAATAATGGTTGTTCTATTTATATGAGTGATATGTTTTATGGTCATGCTCCGCTGGTGAATGGTTTATTCTTGATGAATCTCGATCGTGATGTTACACATATTCATAGTGTGAGTACCAAAAGATGTAAAGTTGATAATGATAGTCCCACATACTTGTGGCACTGCCGCCTTGGTCATGTCGGCGTTAAGCGCATGAAGAAGCTCCATACTGATGGACTATTAGAGTCTCTTGACTTTGAATCATTTGACACATGCGAACCGTGCCTCATGGGCAAGATGACTAAGACTCCATTCTCAGGAATAATGGAGAGAGCAACCGACTTATTGGAAATAATACATACTGATGTGTGTGGTCCAATGAACGTTGAAGCTCGCGGTGGTTATCGTTATGTTCTCACTCTCACCGATGATTTGAGTAGGTATGGGTATATCTACTTGATGAAGCACAAATATGAGACGTTTGAAAAGTTCAAGGAATTTCAGAGTGAGGTTCAGAATCAACGTGACAGAAAAATTAAATGTCTACGATCTCATCGTGGAGGAGAATATTTGAGTCACGAGTTTGGCACACACCTAAGGAAGTGTGGAATCGTTTCACAACTGACGCCGCCTGGCACACCGCAACGCAACAGAGTGTCTGAACGTCGTAATCGTACTTTATTAGATATGGTACGATCTATGATGTCTCTTACCGACTTACCGCTATCATTTTGGGGATATGCATTAGAAACTACAACATTCACTTTAAATAGGGCACCGTCTAAATCCGTTGAGACGACACCGTATGAACTATGCTTTGGCAAGAAACCTAAGTTGTCGGTTCTTAAAGTTTGGGGCTGTGATGCTTATGTGAAGAAACTTCAACCAGAAAAGCTCGAACCCAAAGTGGAGAAATGCGTATTCATAGGATACCCTAAGGAAACTATTGGGTGTACCTTCTATCTTTGATCCGAAGGTAAAACCTTTGTTGCCAAGAACGGATCCTTTCTAGAGAAAGAGTTTCTCTCGAAACAAGTAAGTGGGAGGAAGGTAGAACTTGATGAGGTAATCACACCCCCTCTCGAACAAGATAGTAGCGCAGCGCGGGAAGTTGTTCCTGTGGCGCCTACACCAACTGAAGAAGAAGTTAATGATGATGATCATGAAGCTTCGGATCAAGTTACTACTGAACCGCGAAGGTCCACAAGGGCACGCTCCGCACCAGAGTGGTACAACAACCGTGTGATGTAAATCATGTTGTTAGACAACGGTGAACCTTCGAACTATGAAGAAGCGATGGCGGGCCCGGATTCCAACAAATGGATTGAGGCTATGAAATCCGAGATAGGATCCATGTATGAGAACAAAGTATGGACTTTGGTGGACTTGCCCGATGACCGGCGAGCCATAGAAAATAAATGGATCTTCAAGAAGAAGACTCATGCAAACGGTAATGTAACCGTTTACAAAGCTCGACTTGTCGCAAAGGGTTTTCGACAAATTCAAGGAGTTGACTACGAAGAGACTTTCTCTCCCGTAGCGAAGCTAAAATCAGTCCGAATCATGTTAGCAATTGCCGCCTTTCATGATTATGAAATTTGGCAAATGGACGTCAAAACAACGTTCCTTAACGGGAACCTTAAGGAAGAGTTGTATATGATGCAACCAGAAGGTTTTGTCGACCCTAAGAGTGCTAACAAAGTGTGCAAGCTCCAACGCTCCATCTATGGGCTGGTGCAAGCATCTCGGAGTTGGAACATTCGCTTTAATGAGGTGATTAAAGCGTTTGGGTTCATAGAGGTTTACGGAGAAGCCTGTCTGTACAAGGAAGTGAGTGGGAGCTCAGTAGCTTTCCTCATACTGTATGTGTATGACATATTATTGATGGGGAATAATATAGAGATGTTGGAGAGCATAAAGGCCTATTTCAACAAGAGTTTTTCAATGAAGGACCTTGGAGAAGCTGCATACATATTAGGCATCACGATCTATAGAGATAGATCAAGACGCCTCATAGGTCTTTCGCAAATTACATACCTTGACAAGATATTGAAGAAGTTCAATATGGAAAACTCAAAGAAAGGGTTCTTGCCAGTTTTGCAAGGTATGAGATTGAGTAAGACTCAGTCGCCGACCACGGAGGTACCAAAGTGATCCAAGTATGGAACACTGGACAGCGGTCAAGAATATCCTTAAGTACCTGAAAAGGACTAAGGAAATATTTCTCGTTTATGGAGGTGACGAAGAGCTCGTCGTAAAGGGTTACGTCGATGCTAGCTTCGACACAGATCCGGATGACTCGAAGTCACAGACCGGATATGTATATGTATTGAATGGTGGGGCAGTGAGCTGGTGCAGCAGCAAGCAAGAAGTTGTGGCAGTATCTACATGTGAAGCGGAGTACATAGCTGCTTCAGAAGCAGCTCATGAAGGAATTTGGATGAAGGAGCTCATCACCGACCTTGGAGTGGTTCCAAGCGCGTCGGGTCCAATGACATTCTTCTGTGATAACACTTGGGCCACTGCCATAGCCAAGGAGCCTAGGTTTCACCGGAAGACGAAGCACATCAAACGCCGCTACAACTCCATCCAGGACCATGTCCAGAGTGGAGTGATAGATATTTGTGAAGTACACACGGATCTGAATATTGCAGACCCGTTGACTAAACCTCTTCCACGAGCGAAACATGATCAACACCATAATGCTATGGGTGTTCGATACATCACAATGTAACTAGATTATTGACTCTAGTGCAAGTGGGAGACTGTTGGAAATATGCCCTAGAGGCAATAATAAAATGGTTATTATCATATTTCCTTGTTCATGATAATCGTCTATTGTTCATGCTACAATTGTATTAACAGGAAACAGTAATACATGTGTGAATAAATAGATCACAATGTGTCCCTAGCAAGCCTCTAGTTGGCTAGCTCGTCAGTCAATAGATGATCATGGTTTCCTGATCATGGGCATTAGATGTCATTGATAACGAGATCACATCATTGGGAGAATGATGTGATGGACAAGACCCAATCCTAAGCATAGCACTAGATCGTCTTGTTCGTATGCTAAAGCTTTTCTAATGTCAAGTATCTTTTCCTTCGACCGTGAGATTGTGCAACTCCCGGATACCGTTGGAGTGCTTTGGGTGTATCAAACGTCACAGCGTAACTGGGTGACTATAAAGGTGCACTACGGGTACCTCCGAAAGTGTCTGTTGGGTTGGTACGAATCGAGATCGGGATTTGTCACTCCATGTGACGGAGAGGTATCTCTGGGCCCACTCGGTAGAACATCATCATGAGCTCAATGTGACTAAGGAGTTAGTCACACGATGACCTGCTGCCGAACGAGTAAAGAGACTTACCGGTAACGAGATTGAACAAGGTATTGGTATACCGACGATCGAATCTCGGGCAAGTTCTATACCGACAGACAAAGGGAATCGTATACGGGATTGATTGAATCCTTGACATCGTGGTTCATCTAATGAGATCATCGTGGAGCAAGTGGGAGCCACCATGGGTATCCAGACCCCGCTGATGGTTATTGGCCGGAGAGGCGTCTCGGTCATGTCTGCCTGTCTCCCGAACCCGTAGGGTCTACACACTTAAGGTTCGATGACGCTAGAGTTATAAGGAATTGTTATACGAGGTTACCGAAAGTTGTTCGGATTCTCGGATGAGATCTCGGACGTCACGAGGAGCTCTGGAATGGTCCGGAGGTAAAGATTGATATATAGGACGGATGGTTTCGGATACCGGAAGTGTTTCGGGCATCACCGGTAACGTACCGGGACCACCGGAGGTGGCCCCGGGGGTCCACCGAAGGGGGCAACGACCCCGGGAGGTAAGGTGGGCCAAGTGGGGAAGGGAACCAGCCCCTAGGTAGGCTGGTGCGCCTCCCCACTCAGCCCAATGCGTGGGGAAGAGTCAACGGGGGGCAAACCCCAAGCCAGGTGGGCCTAAGGCCCACCAGGGGCGCGCCACACCCCTCCTTCCCCCCTTGGCTGCCGCACCAGCCCCCATCTAGGGATGCCCCCCCGAGGAGAGGGAAACCCTCAAGGGGGCGCAGCCCCTCCCCCCTATATATAGTGGGCACTTTTGGCCATTGGAGATCAGACTTTCCCCTCTCCCTCGGTACAGCCCTGCCCTTCTTTCTCCTCCTCTCTGCCGGTGCTTGGCGAAGCCCTGCCGGGAGACGTCGTCTCTCCATAGACACCACGCCATCGTGCTGCTGGAGTTCTTCCCCAACCTCCCCCTCCTCCTTGCTGGATCAAGGTGCAGGAGATGTCACCCGGCTGCACGTGTGTTGAACGCGGAGGTGCCGTAGTTAGGCACTAGATCGGAATCGCTGCGAGTACGACTCCATCAACCGCGTTCTAGCAACGCTTCCGCTTAGCAATCTTCAAAGGTATGAAGATGCTCTTACCCCTCTCTCGTTGCTGGTCTCTCCATAGGAAGATCTGAATATGCATAGGAAAATTTTGAATTTATGCTACGTTACCCAACATCTACCGCCTTCCAGAGTCATCAAGAAGAAATTTGAGCCAGTTGAAGGCAAAGGAAAGATTGTCATTGATGAAGGAAAAAGGCCGCTTGATGGCCAGTTCCGTGCAGCAGAGTCATATTCCTCATATGATGACACTTCTATCCAAGATCCGCCAAGCCCTGCTGGACCAAGAGTGATGAATAAGAGAGAGCTACTCCTCAGTCTTCATCAAAAGGTCGATCGCAATCACAATTGGGTGAAACGTCAATTTCGTGCCATTGTGAAAACCCTCAACGCTACTCAGAATGCAGTGAAGATAATCACTACTATCTTCATGAGGTGTTTGATCGTACCTCGGCCACCTTGGCTCATCTGAAGACTCAAGAAGAACTTGATGAATTGGAGTTTACTCAGGACTTTGACTGGTCGTGGCCTCCCAAGAATAAATTCAAGCCAATTCTAGTTGCAAACCTTGAGGACAGTTCTTTTTCTTCATTCCGCACTGCAGAGTCTGATTAAGAACCAAAATACACAGCTACTGGACCAAGGAAGAAGCCCGTTGCCAAGAGTCCTCAGACCTCTTCATCAGCCAAGAAGTGAAAGTCTACATGGGGCGTTAGTCCTCAGTTTTATCCTTTTTTGTCACTCGACGACAAAGGGAAAAAAATCTTAGTTAGTATTCATGCGGGATATATTTTGGGGCTTATGAACTTTATTAAGTTACAAACTCTTGGTTCTTCTGAAGTGTTTTATGTAATGAGTTGTAACTTAAGCCCGATGGTACTCCGACGCTTTTGAACGTTTTTCTTCGCATGCTTATTCCTCAAAATATTAATGCACGCATACTGAAATTCGTCAGATACCATTTCTCATCATATGCATTCTCAAATTCCTCATATTATATGTCAAATGTATGCATGATTTACAAGATACATGGGGAGATCACCATGATATAAATCATCAATGTGCACTTGCTGTGAAAAGAAATTTCCTCAAAGTATGCACATCTTCAGGGGGAGTCTCTCAGTATCTTGTTTTCAAATTCCTCAACTGAGTATTTACACTTCATATTTTTATCGCCGTTGAAAACTTAACCTAATTGTCATCAACCACCAAAAAGCAGGAGATTGTAAGTGCATCTAGTGCCCTTAGTGATTTTGGTGGTTTGAAGACTAAAAGGTTAGGTATTCCTAATGTGTTTATGAGTGTACACCAGATCTATAAGTCGCTGAGGAGTTTGAGTTATACGATGAATATCGAACCCTAAAAATGTATATCTCCGGCTGAAGAAATTGGTCTTATGTAGAAGACTTTGATCGCGAAGAAATTGCGATGAAATTGATATTCCTCATGAAGATATTGAAGATGAGGAATTCGCTGTGTCGTGAAGAAAACAATCTGAAGACTTTGAAGCGTGAAGATTTATTCTTTCTATTTCATTTTCTTCACTCTTGAGTCGTAGGAACACCATAATGTTAAAGGGGGTCGAGGTAACACTATGAAATGAATTTCTCATGATGCTCAACCCAAGCATAATCCTACAAAAGCCTCAAGTGAGGAATATGAGAGACATGAGGACTCTCATAGTTGAGGGTCCCGACCGTTGCCGCGATTCGCACCACCTCACCGATGTTATCCACACCAACGGTCATATTATTTAAGGGCATTTATGTCAAATCATGTCGGGATGCTCCCAGGCTATAAATAGCCGCCCCCCACAACCATTAGCTGGTTGGTTGCTCCGCGAGAAACTAACACTTGTCATTTAGAGCAACCCAAATTCCTCAGAGTCTTCAAGAGTAAATCATAAGTGAGGAAATACCCCAAACACCCAACCAAAAACCTGAAACTAAGTGATTGAGCATCACTGAAGAATTTGTTCCTGTGTGTAACTGAAGCCTTTTACCTTTGAGGACTGTGCATCCTCCAGACGGTTAGGCGTCATGGTCTAGAGCGATCGAGCAGTCAATTATGGATCGCCGGGTGACCGAGTTTGCGAGGGTTTGGACGTTTGCCCTGAAGACTTACCACGAGTGTTGGGTGAGGACTGTTTGTCCTTTGCTCAAGGAGAATACGGTTGGGACTGTGTGTCCCCGTACTGTGTGTCCTTTGATTTCAATACCAAGCCGCTCCAAACCAGACGTATGACTATCACAACAGTTGGAACAGGTCATCAACAACTGTCTTCACTGTGATACGGGTTCTATCTCTTCAACTCTTTAAATTCCTCAATATTGTATGTTGAAGATTTGCATTGTCTCTGTTTGAAGAATTTGCTGAAGACTTTCTCTGAATTTCCTCAACCTCAAATTCTTCACATTAATTAATCCTCACCTGCTTACTCTGTGCCTGCGTACTGCTCAAACTGTTTTTCCTAATCCTCATCAACAAAACTGTTGTTGTAATACTTTGCTCTCCTGATCCTTTGCTGTTTCCGCTGCAAGTTATTCACCAGCGAGGAATATCCTCAAAAGGACTTTCCTCAGCGATGAAATTCTAAAAATCTCCATTCACCCCCTCTAGTCGATATAACGCACTTTCATGTCCCATTGTCACTCCTGATGTGCTTGATCTTGACGCGAAAGTTCATCGAGGCCCTTATGGAAAATTGTTTGAAGACTTCCCGCACTTCAGTTTTATATAGAATGATATGCACCCAAGTATATCGAGAATAATCATCAATGATGACAAAGCCATATAGAGATGTTGCATTTGTTAGAGTAGCATATTGAGTAGATCCAAAGAGATCCATATGAAGCAATTCAAATGGACGAGTAGTAGCCATGATAGTCTTCGAGGGGTGTTTGGATCTGGTCATCTTTCCAGACTCACAGGCCCCACAGAGATGGTATTTGAGGAATTTGACAGTTTCGATGCCAATGACATGCTTCTTCTTCGCTAGTGTGTGCAAATTCCTCATGCCTGCATGACCAAGTCGTCGATGCCATAGCCAGCTTTCTGAGGTTTTTGCTAGTAGACACTTGGCTGGTTGAGGACCTATAGAGAAGTGAAAATATACAATTCTCCTCTCCTAAAGCCTTCGAAGACTTTGGATTTGTCAGATTCCATGATGACTACACATCTATATTTTCCAAAGATGAAAATCATATCAAGATTACAAAGCATGGAGACTGACATGAGGTTAAACCCAAAGGATTCACCAAGCATGACTTTGTCTATGTGTCGATTCTTAGAGATAGCCACTTTACCAAGTCCCAATACCTTGCTTTTACCTTTGTCAGCGTAGGTGATATGCTTCACTGGTGATGGAGTCAGTGGGATATTCATCAATAAGCTTTTATCACTAGTCATGTGATTTGTACATCCACTGTCAAGAACCCACTCTGTGTTCTTGGCTTGATTATCCTCCAAATGAATTAGTACAACTTAGCATTTCATATGCTTCAGATTTGAAGAATATGTCATCTATTTCATCAGACTTGAATTTCATCACAAAGATAAATTTGAGGAGATAATGAGGATGTGTGAAATGATAGATCATTTCATCATGATTTAGCTTGCGTCCTATCAAGTAATATCCTCACGTCTCTAGCAAATTCTTCAGACGATGACTTTCATCTGGAGACCTGACCGACAGAAGTGATTAGTTCGATTTCATCACCACCCACATCTATAGGGGTGGTAAAGAGTTCATCATCCTGCGAGCACCATATGAGAATGGAGGCATTGAAGGTAATGCACTTCTTTTCACACTAAGGGGGTTAGAGTACTCAAATGAATAGGCAGAGAAATTCTTTGAGGACTTATGAACATAGTGATTTGAGGAATAGTGCACATATTCATGTCCCTTGTAGTTTCCATGCATATCAGAAGCATTAGTGCGAGTACCAGCATAATTTTGACCATTTGAGGAGTTTGATCCTCGTGAAGACTTTGGTCCACCTGAGGAATTTGATCTGGGGTTCCTGTTCTTCACTGGTGGTGTCATGAGGACATTCACCTAAAGACTTTCGAAGCACCTTTTGGGAACCCAGATTTTCCTCAGGGGTGGTCCATTCCTGCAGTTAGTTCCAACATATCGAGCAAATACTTCACCATATTCATTTTTGAACAATTTATAGTTGGAGTCAAATGACTCATCAGAGGAATAAGACATTTCACATGCAAAGCATCTTAGAGTGGATGGATCAATGGGAGGTCCTTTAGCAACAACCCATGAGGTTTTGGGGTAGTGCTTAGGTTTCGAGTATGAACCATCAATGTTCAGTTTCCTATCAAAGGTAATGCCTTCTTTCCGTGGGTTCGTGTTCAAAATATGTTTTTTCCGCACATCGCAAAGGGTTTGATGCCCTTTCAGACTTTTGTATATGCGTGACACATACAATTCCTTCAATCCTGCATTTTTGTCAGTACCATTTGTGGTTTCCTCAAGTGAAGAATTTGATACCACACGAACAGTTGAAGAATTTTTAGCGATAGAAGCATTTGAGATTTCAGGTGAACAATTAGTAGTTTCACGTTCGATGCATTTCAGACATGGTGGAATGAATTCTTCCTGGTCGGTACTGATATGTTGAGAAAGCAATGAATCATTTTCCATTCGAAGATCTTCATTGGACATTTTCAACTTCTCAAGATCAAGCTTCCATTGAATAAATTCATAGGAAAGCTTCTCATGATCAGCCAAGATTGTACCATAACGATCTTGAAGACGATCAAATCTAGACTGAAGACTTTGAGCATCTTCGGTGAGGAATTGAGTACAATTCATTTCATCATTCAACATATCATCGCTTTTGTTTAGAAGTTTCTGAAGCTTTTCAATACCACTTTGTTGCTTAGTGGAAACGTTAGCAAGTTTATAGTAACTGGGTTTTTGATAATCACCAGGTTCAAAGTCATTGGAATCAGAAGAGGATGTGTGGCTTGGTACCTTTGAACCTTTTGACATGAAGCAATAGGTGGGAGTGAATTCATCATCACAGATATCAATGTTGTTGATGTTGTCATTTTCTTCAAGGTTGAAGATGGACTTGTTCACGAATGTGGTAGCGAGTGCAAGACTTGCCACACCAGACTATGACTCCACTTCTGAACCTTCCTCTTCCTCACATTCCTCACATTCTTCTTTAGAATCCATTTCCTTGCCAATGAGTGCCCGAGCCTTTGTGAAACTGGTCTTCTTGTGCGAAGTGGACTTTGAAGATGAAGACTTTGAGGATTTCTTCTTTTTCTTTGAGTCATCAAAACTTTCATCCTTGTACTTCTTCCTTGATTTCTTCACCCAGCGAGGACAATCAGCAATGTAGTGACCATATTTCTTGCATTTATGGCAGATTCTCTTCTTGTAGTCCTGAGGTGAAGATTCTAATTTCCTCGTATCTCTTCTTGAAGCCTTTCCAAATTGGCCACACTTTGTGAACTTCTGGAATTTCCTCACGAGCATAGCAAGTTCGTGACCTAGTTCTTTAGGATCACCAAGACTGCCGTCAGATTCTTCTTCTTCAGATGAGGAAACAATCTTTTCCTTCAACACACGAGTCCTTGAGTAGCTTGGTCCATAAAGGTCTCTCTTCTCTTAAAGTTGGAATTCATAAGTATTGAGTCTCTCATGTATATCAGCAGGATCAAGCATCTTGTAGTCTCTTCTTCTTGGATCATGAGAACCAGTGTGTCAAATGATGGATCAAGAGATCGTAGCAGTGTCTTCACAACTTCATGGTCTGCGATATCTCTGGTTCCAAGAGCCTAAATCTCATTGGAGATGGTATTGAGGCGACCAAAAGTATCTTGGCAACTTTATTTATCCAGTCTCTTGAAGCGGTTGAAGAGATTGCGAAGAACATCAACTCGAGAGTCACGCTGTGTGGAGACTCCCTCATTGTCCTGGACAACATTTCCCATATAAGCTTCACAGATCCCAAAGCACTCACTCTGCTATACTGACCTTTGCTCAGATGGCCACATATGATATTCTTTACTTGAGTGTCGAGTTGCTTGAATTTCTTCACATCAGCGAAAATGATAGTTGAAGTGACAGAGGGAACACCATTTTCCACAATATACAAGAGATCGTTGTCAATTTCTTGAAGATGCATTTGCATCTTGTTCTTCGAGTAGGGGAAGTCCTTTCCTTCGAAGGTAGGACAGCCTGCAGTAACCCTGATCATACATGCAGTCGACATAACTAAAACACGAGGCGGTTAAACCAAAATCACACAGAACAAGAGAGTACCTTGCTATGATACAAATTGAAAGTGCGTTATATCGAATAGAGGGGTGAATAGGCGATTTTTACAAATTCATCACTAAGGAAATTCCTAGTGAGGAAAGTCCTTAGTCATGAACTCGGTGCAGCAAAAATAGTACTAAGACAGATGTGCAAAAGCGACTACAACAAAGTACTCAGAGTGAATAGATAGGTTCAGTTTGCACATGTCACTTATACAAGATAAGCATGTGATGAATAGCTTAGGTCAAGAATTTGAGGTGAGGAATTAGGAGAAAGTATTTAGTCAAATTCTTCAAATAGTACATATGAAAGTCTTCAACATGCAGTTGAGGAAATGAAAAGAGTTGAAGAAATAGTGGTTGATGACCCACTTCCAACTGATGTGACAGTTGTACGTCTGGTTTGGAGCGGCTTGGTAATGAAACCAAAGGACACATAGTCTCGGGACACACAGTCCCTACCGTATTCTCCTTGAGCTAAGGACACACAGTCCCCGCCCAACACTTGTGGTAAGTCTTCAGGGCAGACTTCCAAACACTCACAAACTCGGTCACTCGACTATCCACAATCGAATGTTGGATGATCTAGACCATGACGCCTAACCATCTGGAGGATGCACAGTCCTCAAAGGTAACAAGCATCAGTTCCACACACGAACAATCTCTTCACTGATGCTCAATCACTTTGGGTTTTGGGTTTTTGCTTTGGTGTTTGGGGTTTTTCCTCACTTGTTGATTTTCCCTCAAAGTCCTCGAGGAATCAGGTTGCTCTAAATGACAAGTGTGAGATTCTCTCGGAGCATCCAACGAGCTAGTGGTTGTGTGTGTGTGAGGGGGGTGGGGGGTGGGGCAGCTATTTATAGCCGGGGAGCATGCCGACATGATATGACATTATTGCCCCCAATGATATGACCGGTGTGTGGATAAGATTGGGGATAGGAAGCGCTCGGCACGGCAACGGTCAGAACTTTCAACTGTGAAAGTCCTCAGGTCTCTCACGTTCCTCACTTTGAGGATCTGGTAGGTGTAGGTTTGAGCATCATGAGTAAATTATTTCCTTTGTTTTACCTCGACCCCCTTTAACAGTACGATGTTCCTATGACTCAAGAATGAAGAAAATGAAACAGAAAGAGTAAATATTTAGGCTTCAAAGTCTTTAGATTATTTTCTTCGGGACACACCGAATTCCACATCTTCAATGTCTTCATGAGGAATATCAATTTCTTCGCAATTTCTTTGCGATCAAAGTCTTCAAGGAATGACCAAAGTCTTCACCCGAAGACATACATTTTTAGGGGTCGATATTCATCGAATAACTCAAAATCCTCAGTGACTTATAGAGCATGTGTACACTCACAAACATATCAGTCTCTTAATGTATAAGTCTTCAATCCACCAAAATCACTAAGGGGCACTAGATGCACTTACATAGGCTTTGGTCAAAATGAGGATGGAAGCATTTGGTGTGAAAATTACACCACCGGAGAACCCAACTGGTGTGTTAAAAAAATCAACTTCATCTATTCCTAATTTGGGCCAACAACCTCTTACTGACAACAACACCGGTGTTCCATGGCTATATGCAAACCTAGAGTCGAGAAACCTAAGTATAATGCTGGGGGAAATCCTCCTTTACTTAATGAGACTGTCGATTTTTTGTGTGGAGAGTTGGTATGCAAGATCATCTTAGGTTTGCCAACGATGAGATGCTGGAGATCTTGGAGAAAGGTTACAACCCAATGAACCCCAAGGATCTCACACTTGGATTGTACCTATTCACTCCCCTCTAGGTCCATCTTAATCCTTTCAACGACGAGCAGCCCCGACGAGCGGCGACGGCTAGTAGCGACGAGCGCAAAGACCCAGCAAGCGGCGATGGCCACCGGCCCGAGCGAACGACACCCAACCCCGACGAGGTTGCCATTTCCCCCTCCCCGCAAGCACGTCCACCTATTTCCCCAACTCCGGTGGATGAGCTACATAACTGCGACGGCGAGGCACACCCATGACACATGGATGGTGGAACCAACATTGTTTTTTGCTACATGCTTCAACCGAGATCACAATTTGCTACAACCGGCATCGCTATCTGCTACCACCAGTGCTGCATTTTGCTACATCGCACATGAATTTGCGATTTGCTTAAATCGGCAACTATAAAGCTACATCCGATGACGTGATTTGCTGCAATGGCCACTACGAAGTTTGTGGTGGCGACGGCGGCGATGCGATTCTTGGTGCAACCAGTAGAAGAAAAAGCTACCACCGACTGTCAATTTTGCTACAACTAGTAACGAAAATAGCTTCAACAGTCATTAAAAAAGCTTCAAGCGACATGGGAAAAAGCTTCAACCACGGAATTTTTTTCAACAGAAGTGAAAAAAGCAACCGGAGTTTAAAAAAGCTTCCACTCGGGGGGGGGGGGACAAGCTGGTGCACGCACGAGCATCGATGGAGACGAGCCGCGAGCGATGGGGGGAGAGGGCATGGGGTGCTGCGACGAGTGACGACGACGGGGGAAAGGATGTGGGTGCTCGTGGGGCAGGAGGTCGGAGGCGCGTGGGGACAGATGTTGAAGACGAAGTCAAATAAAGGATGAGATGCGAGAAGTGACGGCTATTGCAGCCCAGATTGAATGGTTGCTGCCCGACCGTCCGAATCGTTCACGTGGTGCACCGATGCACAGAGATTGTGACAGCCCGAGACCGACGCTCCAGAAGATTCCGCTCCTATTTTGTTGCCGCCAAGTGATTAGATTGTCTGTCGCATTCATCATCGCATCATTCGCATCATCTGCATTGCATCGACACTCCGTTGCCGACAGTTTTCAAAACTTGCATCCGTTAGTAGTTGCTGGTTCTCTCCGTTTTCGTCGTTGACCGTTTTGAGACCAACCACACAGGCACGTGCCCGCGACATCGTTAAAATATTGTTTTTAAAAGTGTGTATAAAACTTTCTCGGATTGGGTTGAAAGTTGGCGTGCGGTCTTATTTTAATGTAGGTAGGCCTCCTGCCAATTTTCATCGCAATCAGAGCTCGTTTGATACCCGTACGGTTTATTATATTATGACACTATAGCCGGTTTAATTGTCGGACGTTAGGTGCTCTAAAAAACTCTGTCATGGGCCGCACCATTTCCCTCTCAACCCTAAAAACTCTCCCAACTACAAATCCACTAGACACACCTAGCCACTTCCTTTGTTCGTGGTCGTCGGATCGCGATCGGACGGACGAGGTCCATCCCACCATAGACCAAACTCTATACAAGAACCACCCCTTGGAGGGAGTTCTCTCACTGCACTATGGTTTTCCCCTAGACAAATTTCCAACCACCCCCTAAAAAACCCCACCTGCTAGCTCCACCTCCTCTCTCCCCCGAAATCCTACCCAGGGCTAAATCTGGACCATTGGATCCCCATCCAATGGCCCAGAATCGCCCAAATTCCCACCTACGGGACATGTTCGCGGTCAAACCGGACATGTCCGGGCGACCACAGAGCCAACCGATCCGATGTGGATCAGCAGCTCGTAGCCGCACCCGTGTGTGCCCGTTCTCGATGCCGGCCCGCCACCGAAGCTCCACCGGAGCTTGCCGCCATGGCCGGTTGCCGAAGCGTCCGTCATCGGACCGCGTCGCCCCACGCTCGCCGGTGCCCCGCGCAGCCAGCCCCGCTGTCATGGCCGTCGCCACTCAGGGCTGCCTGGCCCCATCTCGGTGTCGGTCCTGCCTCGTGTGTCGTCGCCGCCCCGACCCGAATCCGGGAAGATCCGGCCGGTCCCGCCTCGGTCCCGGCGGCACCTCCCCTGCTCCCCTCCGCGCCTCCCCACCGATGCCAGCCGCCGCCGGTGGCCTCCAGCTCGAGGCGAGCAGGAGACGACCGCCCGATCCAACCGCCTGAGCGCCCTGGGCCCCGAGCCAGTCGACCCAGCCGATAGGCCCAGGCCAGTGCCCCTTTGGCACAACTCGCCTCCTCTACCTCAGCCGGCCCACCTCCTCCAGGCCAGCCCAAGGTGAGCTCCAGCCCCCCTTTTTTTATCTTGCCCCGAGGCACGAAATATCTATGTTGCGCCATCGTTTCAGCCCGTTTAGTATTTTTCTAGCTCCTGCAATTTTAGTTTATTTTCAGGAAATGCATATTTTCAAACGCCCGTAGTTTTTAAACCGTGCGTCGGATCGCGACAAGTTATATATGTAAAACGTGTAGAATTTCTACGTAGAATGATATTTTCCAACTCTCATGCACATTTAAAACTGTTAGGTGTGCTATTTGCATTGCTTTGTGTATCGACATGTTAGAAATGGTTTAGTCCGTAGTTAATTAATCGTAGCTCCGTTGGAGATGAGCCATATATGTAAATGGACTAGAGCAATGAGTAGAATCTTGTGAACCCCTTTGTTTTGCCATTTAACAAACATAAAATGTGGTGAGGACAAATCTGGACAGATTATAAAATTAACATATGGGGTCATCTCGGAGATGTTATATGTCGTTCCGGCCTAATTTAAAATGCCTAGATAGGTAGTTTATTTGTGTTTCACCCCTTTCCATGTTTAAACAACATTTAATATTTCCGTGTACCTAAATGGGAGCGAACTAAATAATTCGGATGTGGAGTTTCGTCAATATGCAACTCGTTACATATTGAGCTTCACTTAATGTGTAGTATTTGTTGGTGTGAATTGCCATGCCATGCCTTGCATAATTTATCTGGACATGCATCATATTAGGTTGTGCATCATATCATGCATGTGCCGTGATGAATATCGTGTGTTGATTCTTGTTTCCGGTTTGCTTCGCCTCGATAGAGTTCCGCAAGCATGTCGGAATGTGAGGATCCATTCGACTACGTCGATTCGTCTGCTTCATGGAGTCGTTCTTCTTCCAAGCGGGATCACATGCAAGATGATCATTTTCCTAGATACCGTTACTATCATTGCCATGCTAGTTGTCTCGTTTCTTTCGTTATGTCTCGATGACTACCACTTGTTTAATAAGCCTCTCAACATTGCCATGAAACCTTCAACCTTTCTAAATCCTAGCAAACCACTGATTGGCTATGTTAGGTGCAGTTGCTTCCATATGTTAACATGGGTTCCTTGTTATATCACCATATATTGCTAATTAATTTAATGCACCTAAATACTTGGTAAAAGGTGGAAGGCTCGACTTTCAAGCCTGGTGTTTTGTTCCACCTTTGCCACCCTAGTTTCGGCTATCGGTGTTATATTCCATAATTGAGCGCTCCTAACACGGTCGAGGTTGTTATGGGGACCCCTTGATAATTCGTTTTAGTATAAAACTGGTTTGGCAAGGCCCAACTTTGGTACTACATTTTCCTATTAACTAATGAACCACATAGGGAGTAATTAACCCGAGCAAACTTAATCAACCCCCGGGCGAGTGCTCCTCATGAGTGTTGGTCCAAAACGGGTTGCCTACCGGGCCACTGCGAGGAAACTCGAGGTTTGGTTTTACTCGTAGCTAGTCCCTGTTGGAAATATGCCCTAGAGGCAATAATAAAATGGTTATTATCATATTTCCTTGTTCATGATAATCGTCTATTGTTCATGCTATAATTGTATTAACACGAAACAGTAATACATGTGTGAATAAATAGATCACAATGTGTCCCTAGCAAGCCTCTAGTTGGCTAGCTCGTTGATCAATAGATGATCAAGGTTTCCTGATCATGGACATTGGATATCATTGATAATGGGATCACATCATTAGGAGAATGATGTGATGGACAAGACCCAATCCTAAGCATAGCACTAGATCGTGTTGTTCGTATGCTAAAGCTTTTCTAATGTCAAGTATCCTTTCCTTCGACCGTGAGATTGTGCAACTCCCGGATACCGTAGGAGTGCTTTGGGTGTATCAAACGTCACAACATAACTGGGTGACTATAAAGGTGCACTACGGGTATCTACGAAAATGTCTGTTGGGTTGGCAGGAATCGAGATCGGGATTTGTCACTCCGTGTGACGGAGAGGTATCTCGCGGCCCACTCGGTAGAATATCATCATAATGAGCTGAATGTGACTAAGGAGTTAGTCACAGGATGATGTGCTACGGAACGAGTAAAGAGACTTACCGATAACGAGTTTGAACAAGGTATGGGATACCGACGATGGAATCTCGGGCAAGTTCTATACCGACAGACAAAGGGAATTGTATACAGGATTGATTGAATCCTTGACATCGTGGTTCATCCGATGAGATCATCGTGGAACATGTGGCACCAACCATGGGTATCCAGACCCCGCTGATGGTTATTGGACGGAGAGGTGTCTCGGTCATGTCTGTATGCCTCCCGAACCCGTAGGGTCTACACACTTAAGGTTCGATGACGCTAGGGTTATAGGGAATTGTTATACGAGGTTACCGAAGGTTGTTCGGAGTCTCGGATGAGATCCCAGACATCACGAGGAGCTCTGGAATAGTCTGGAGGTAAAGATTGATATATATGATGGATGGGTTTGGACGCCGGAAATGTTTCGGGTACCACCGGCAATGTGCCGGGACCATCGGAAGGGTTTCGGAGGCCCACTTGGAGGGGCCACCAGCCCTGGGAGGCTACATGGGCCAACTGTGAGAGGGAACCAGCCCCTGGGTGGGCTGGTGCACCCCCACACCCAGCCCAAGGCGCCAAGAGAGGGAAAGGGAGGGGGGACCCTAAGTCAGGTGGGCCATAGGCCCACCAGGGGGTGCGCCACCCCGTCCTCCCCTCCTGGCCGCCAACTCCTGCCCCATCTAGGGCTGCCGCACCCCTTAGGGGTGGGAACCTTAAGGGGTGTGCCACCCTCCCCCTCCCCTATATATAGTGGGGCTTTTGGTCATTGGAGACACGACAATTTCTCTCTCTCTCTCGGCACATCACTACTTCTCTTCTTCCTCGTCTCCCACGGTGCTTGGCGAAGCCCTGCTGGGAGACCTCGTCGTTCCATCGCTCCCATGCTGTCATGCTGCCGGAGCTCTTCCCCAACCTCTCCCTCCTCCTTGCTGGATCAAGGTGTCGGAGACGTCACCGGGCTGCACGTGTGTTGAACACGGAGGTACCGTGGTTCGGCACTAGATCGGAATCACACCGCGATCTGAATCGCAGCGAGTACGACTCCATGAACCGCGTTCTAGCAACACTTCCGCTTAGCAATCTTCAAAGGTATGAAGATGCTCTCACCCCTCTCTCGTTGCTGGTTTCTCCATAGGAAGATCTGAATATGGCGTAGGAATTTTTTTGAATTTTTCTACGTTACCCGACAGTGGCATCCGAGCCAGGTTTTCTATGCGTAGATTCTTTGCACGAGTAGAACACAAAAAGGTTGTGGACGCTAATTTTGTCGATCGCTTGCCGCTACTAGTCTTATTATTTTCCTGTGGTATTGTGGGATGAAGCGGCCCGGACCGACCTTACACGTACGCTTACGTGAGACAGGTTCCACCGGCTAACATGCACACGGTGCATAAGGTGGCTATCGGGTGTCTGTCTCTCCCACTCTAGTAAAATTGGATTTGATGAAAGGGGTCCTTATGAAGGGTAAATAGCTTTGGCATATCATTGTTGTGGCTGTCACGTAGGTAAGAAGGCGTTCTTGCTAGAAACCCAAATCAGCCACGTAAAACTTGCAACAACAATTAGAGGACGTCTAACTTGTTTTTGCAAGGTTTGACATGTGATGTGATATGGCCAAAGGATGTGATGTTACATGTTTGATGTATGAGATGATCATGTTCTTGTAATAGGATTCGCGACTTGCATGTCGATGAGTATGACAATCGGCAGGAGCCATAGGAGTTGTCTTAATTTATTGTATGAGATGCAACGCCATGTGATAACTACTTTTACTTCATTGCTAACGGTTAACTGTAGTAGTAGTAGTAGTTGGAGTGACAACTTCACGGAGACACGATGATGGAGATCATGGTGTCACGTTGGTGACGTTGATGATCATGCGATGCCCGAAGATGGAGATCGAAGGAGCAAAGATGATAATGGCCATATCATGTCACTATATAATTGCATGTGATGTTTATCATGTTTTTCATCTTATTGCTTAGAAACGATGGTAGAATAATAATATGATCCCTCATAAAATTTCGAGAACGTATTCCACTAAGTGTGCACCGTTGCGAAGGATCGTTGTCTCGAAGCACCACGTGATGATGTGGTGTGATAGATTCTAATGTTCGCATACAACAGGTGTAAGCCAGATTTACACACGCGAAACACTTAGGGTGACTCGACAAGCCTAGCATGTACAGACATGGTCTTTAATACGAGAGACCGAAAGGTCGAACATGAGTCGCATGGTTGAATACGATCAGCATGAAGATGCTCACCATCGACGACTAGTCCGTCTCACGTGATGATCGAACACGGGTTAGTCGATATGGATCATGTAACACTTAGATGACTAGAGGGATGTCGATTTAAGTGGGAGTTCATACATAATTTGATTAAATGAACTTAATTATCATGAACTTAGTTTAAAAGTTGTATTTGCAAATATTGTAGATCCAATGGCCAACGCACCTGTCAAACTCAATTTCAACGTGTTCCTAGAGAAAAACAAGCTGAAAGATGATGGTCGCAACTATGCAGTCTGGGTCCGCAATTTGAAGCTCACCCTCATTGCATCCAAGAAGGCTTATGTCCATGATGCGCCGCTAGGTAACCCTCCTGTTCCCGCGGCAGCCTGAGATGTTCAGAACCTGTGGCAGACGCGGAGTGATGACTACTCTCTCGTTAGGTGTGGCATGCTCTACAGTTTAGAAACGGGGCTCCAAAGGCGTTTTGAGCAACACGGAGCATATGAGATGTTCCAGGAGCTGAAGCTAATTTTTCAAGCTCATTCCCGGGTCGAGAGATATGAAGTCTCCGACAAGTTGTTTAGCTGTAACATGGAGGAGAACAGTTGTGCTAGTGAGCATATACTGAGAATGTCTGGGTTGCACGGTCGTCTGACTCAGCTTGGAGTCGAACTTCCGGATGACGCTGTAATTGACAAAATCCTCCAGTCTCTCCCACCGAGCTACAAGGGTTTTGTGCTGAACTACAACATGCAAGGGATGGAGAAGATCATTCCCGAGTTGTACTCGATGCCGAAATCTGCAGAAGTAGAAATCAAGAAAGAGCATCAAGTGTTGATGGTCAGCAAGACCACCAGTTTCAAGAAGGGCAAGGGTAAGAAGAACTTCAAGAAAGACGGCAAAGCCGTTGCCGCGCCCGGTAAGTCAGATGCTGGGAAGAAGAAAAAGATTGGACCCAAGCCTGAGACCGAGTGCTTCTATTGCAAGGGAAAAGGTCAGTGGAAGCGGAACTGCCCCAAGTACTTAGCGGATAAGAAGGCCGACAACGTGAAAGGTATATGTGATATACATGCTATTGATGTGTACCTTACCAGCACTCGTAGTAGCTCCTGGGTATTTGATACCGGTGTTGTTGCTCACATTTGCAACTCAAAGCAGGAACTGCAGAATAAACGTAGGCTGGCTAAGGACGAGGTGACGATGCGCGTCGGGAATGGCTCCAAGGTCGATGTGATCGCCGTCTGCATGCTGCCTCTACATCTACCTTAGGGATTAGTTTTAAACCTTAATAATTCTTATTTAGTACCAGCTTTGAGCATGAACATTGTATCAGGGTGTTGTTTAATGCGAAACGGCTACTCATTTAAGTCAGAGAATAATGGTTGTTCTATTTATATGAGTGATATGTTTTATGGTCATGCTCCGCTGGTGAATGGTTTATTCTTGATGATTATCGATCGCGATGTTACAAATATTCATAGTGTGAATACCAAAAGATGTAAAGTTGATAATGATAGTCCCACATACTTGTGGCACTGCCGCCTTGGTCATATCGGTGTTAAGCGCATGAAGAAACTCCATTCTGATGGACTGTTAGAGTCTCTTCAGTTTGTATCATTTGACACATGCAAACCGTGCCTCATGGGCAAGATGACTAAGACTCCATTCTCAGGAATAATGGAGAGAGCAACCGACTTATTGGAAATAATACATACTGATGTGTGTGGTCCAATGAACGTTGAGGCTCGTGGTGGCAATCGTTATGTTCTCACTCTCACCGATGATTTGACTAGGTATGGATATATCTACGTGATAAAGCACAAGTCTGAAACATTTGAAAGGTTCAAGGAATTTCAGAGTGAGGTTGAGAATCAACGTAACAAGAAAAAAAGTGTCTACGATCTGATCGTGGAGGAGAATATTTGAGTCACGAGTTTGGTACACACCTAAGAAAATGTGGAATTGTTTCACAACCGACGCCGCCTGGCACACCACAATGTAACGAAGTGTCTGAACGTCGTAATCAGACTTTATTAGATATGGTACGATCTATGATGTCTCTTACTGACTTACGGCTATCATTTTGGGGATACACATTGGAAACTACATCATTCACTTTAAATAGGGCACCGTCTCAATCCGTTGAGACGACACCGTATGAATTATGGTTTGGCAAGAAACCTAAGTTGTCGTTTCTATTAGTTTGGGGCTGTGATGCTTATGTGAAGAAACTTCAACCAAAAAAGCTTGAACCAGAGCGGAGAAATGCGTATTCATAGGATACCCCAAAGAAACTATTGGGTATACCTTCTATATTAGATCCGAAGGTAAAATCTTTGTTGCCAAGAATGGATCCTTTCTAGAGAAAGAGTTTCTCTCGAAAGAAGTAAGTGGGAGGAAAGTAGAACTTGATGAGGTAATTGTACCCACTCTCGAATCAGAGAGTAGCGCAGCGCGGGAAATTGTCCCTGTGGCGCCTATGCCAACTGAAGAGGACGTTAATGATGATGATCATGAAGCTTTGGATCAAGTTGGTGCTAAACCACGAAGGTCCACAAGGGTACGTTCCGCACCAGAGTGGTACAAAAACCCTATGACGGAAATCATGTTGTTAGACAACGGTGAACCTTCGAACTATGAAGAAGTGATAGCGGGCCTGGATTCCAACAAATGGCTTGAGGCCATGAAATCCGAGATAGGATCCATGTATGAGAACAAAGTATGGACTTTGGTGGACTTGCCCGATGATCGGCGAGCCATAGAAAATAAATGGATATTCAAGAAGAAGACCGACGCAAACAGTAATGTGACCATTTATAAAGCTCGACTTGTCGCAAAGGGTTTTCGACAAATTCAAGGAGTTGACTATGATGAGTCCTTCTCTCCCATAGCGAAGCTGAAGTCAGTCCGAATCATGTTAGCAATTGCCGCTTTTCATGATTATGAAATTTGGGAAATGGACATCAAAACAACGTTCCTTAATGGGTATCTTAAGGAAGAGTTGTATATAATGCAACCAGAAGGTTTTGTCGATCCTAAGAGTGCTAACAAAGTATGCAAGCTCCAGCGCTCCATCTATGGGCTGGTGGAAGCATATCGGAGTTGGAACATTCGCTTTAATGAGGTGATTAAAGCGTTTGGGATCATACAGGTTTATGGAGAAGCCTGTCTGTACAAGGAAGTGAGTGGGAGCTCTGTAGCTTTCCTCATACTATATGTGGATGACATATTATTGATGGGGAATAATATAGAGTTATTGGAGAGCATAAAGGCCTACTTGAACAAGAGTTTTTCAATCAAGTACCTTGGAGAAGCTCCATAAAAATTAGGCATCAAGATCTATAGAGATAGATCAAGACGCCTCGTAGGTCTTTCACAAAGTACATACCTTGACAAGATATTGAAGAAATTCAATATGGAAAACTCAAAGAAGGGGTTCTTGCCAGGTTTGCAAGGTATGAGATTGAGTAAGACTCAGTCACCGACCACGGCAGCAAATAGAGAGAAGATGAGTACTGTCCCCTACGCTTCTGTCGTGGGCTCTCTAATGTATGCCATGCTGTGTACCAGACCTGATATAAACCTTGCCATAAGTTTGTTAGGGAGGTACTAAAGTGATCCCGGTATGGAACACTAGACAGCGGTCAAGAATATCCTTAAGTACCTGAAAAGGACGAAGGAGATGTTTCTCGTTTATGCACGTGACGAAGAGCTTGTCGTAAAGGGTTACGCTGATGCTAGCTTTGACACAGATCCGAATGACTCTAAGTAACAAACCGGATACGTGTATGTTTTGAATGGCGGGGCAGTGAGCTGGTGCAGCAGCAAGCAAGACGTCGTGGCAGCATCTAGATGTGAAGCGGAGTACATAGCTGCTTCGGAAGCGGCTCATGAAGGGATCTGGATGAAGGAGTTCATCACCGACCTTGGAGTGGTTCCAAGCGATTCAGGTCCGATGACACTCTTCTGTGATAACACTTGAGCCATTGCCATAGCCAAGGAGCACAGATTTCACCGGAAGACCAAGCACATCCAACGCCGCTACAACTCCATCCAGGACCAGGTCCAGAGAGGAGTCATAGATATTTGTAAAGGACACACTGATCTGACTATTGCAGACCCGTTGACTAAACCTCTTCCACGAGCGAAACATGATCGACACCGCAATGCTATGGGTGTTCGATTCATCACAATGTAACTAGATTATTGACTCTAGTGCAAGTGGGAGACTGTTGGAAACATGCCCTAGAGGCAATAATAAAATGGTTATTATCATATTTCCTTGTTCATGATAATCGTCTATTGTTCATGCTATAATTGTATTAACAGGAAACGGTAATACATGTGTGAATAAATAGATCACAATGTGTCCCTAGCAAGCCTCTAGTTGGCTAGCTCGTTGATCAATAGATGATCAAGGTTTCCTGATCATGGACATTGGATGTCATTGATAACGGTATCACATCATTAGGAGAATGATGTGATGGACAAGACCCAATCCTAAGCATAGCACTAGATCGTGTTGTTCGTATGCTAAAGCTTTTCTAATGTCAAGTATCTTTTCCTTCGATCGTGAGATTGTGCAACTCCCGGATACCGTACGAGTGCTTTGGGTGTATCAAACGTCACAACGTAACTGGGTGGTGCACTACGGGTATCTCTGAAAGTGTCTGTTGGGTTGGCACGAATCCAGATCGGGATTTGTCACTCCGTGTGACGGAGAGGTATCTCTGGGCCCACTCGGTAGAACATCATCATAATGAGCTCAATGTGACTAAGGAGTTAGTCACGAGATGATGTGCTACGGAATGATTAAAGAGACTTACCGATAATGAGATTGAACAAGGTATGGGATACCGATGATTGAATCTCGGGAAAGTTCTATACCGACAGAAAAAAGGCATTGTATATGAGATTGATTGAATACTTGACATCGTGGTTCATCCGATGAGATCATCGCGGAACATGTGGGAGCCACCATGGGTATCTAGAGCCCGCTGATGGTTATTGGCCGGAGAGGTGTCTCGGTCATGTGTGCATGCCTCCCGAACCCGTAGGGTCTACACACTTAAGGTTCGATACGCTAGGGTTATAGGGAATTGTTATACGAGGTTACCGAAGGTTGTTCGGAGTCCCGGATGAGATCCCGGATGTCACGAGGAGCTTCGGAATAGCCCGGAGGTAAAGATTAATATATAAGATGGATGGGTTTGGATGCCGGAAATGTTTGGGGCACCACCAGCAACGTGTCGGGACCACCGGAAGGGTTCCGGAGGCCCACCGGGAGGGGCCACCAGCCCTGGGAGCCTACATGGGCCAATTGTGAGAGGGAACCCGCCCCTGGGAGGGCTGGTGCGCCCTCCACACCCAGCCCAAGGCGCTAAGAGAGGGAAAGGGGGGAAACCCTAAGTCAGGTGGGCCTTAGGCCCACCAGGGGGTGCGCCACGCCCTCCTCCCCTCCTGGCCGCCACCTCCTGCCCCATCTAGGGCTGCCGCACCCCTTAGGGGTGGGAACCCTAAGGGTTGCACCACCCTCCCCCTCCCCCTATATATAGTGGGGGTTTTGGCCATTGGAGACACGACAATTTCTCTCACTCTCTCTAGGTGCAGCCCTGCTTCTCTTCTTCCTCGTGTCCCATGATGCTTGGCGAAGCCCTGCCGGGAGACCTCATCGCTCCATCGCCACCACGCCGTCGTGCTGCCGGAGCTCTTCCCCAACCTCTCCCTCCTCCTTGCTAGATCAAGGTGCAGGAGACGTCACTGGGCTGCACATGTGTTGAACGCGGAGGTGCCGTAGTTCGGCACTAGATCGGAATCACACAGCGATCTGAGTCACAACGAGTATGACTCCATCAACCACGTTCTTGCAACGCTTCCGCTTAGCGATCTTCAAAGGTATGAAGATGCTCTCACCCCTCTATCGTTGCTGGTTTCTCAATAGAAAGATCTGAATATGGCGTAGGAATGTTTTTTGAATTTTTCTACGTTACCCAACAGTCCCATCCGGTCTTGTCCTGAGAACGAGATACGCGGCTCCTATCGGGTTCGTCGACACGTTGGACGGCCTTGCTGGATTAGTTTTACCTTTGACGAAATATCTTGTTCATCGGGATTCCGGTGAGACTTTGGGTCTTCTAAGAGTTGAGGTTTTCCACTAAGGAATTCGATGAGATCACGAGTTTCGTGATCGAGGCTTTCTATGCGGCTTGTGGTAATTTGTGATGGACTAGTTAGAGAACCCCTGCAGGGTTAAATCTTTCGGAAAGATGTCCCCATAGTTATGTGGCAAACTTGGAAACTTTGTTTAACAATCGGTTCTAGAAAACTTCAAGTAAGCTTAATTAAAATATACCAACCGTGTGCGTAACAATGACTGTCTCTTTCGTGAGCTCCTTCTCCGATTGAGGACACGGTGGGGTTATGCCTGACGTAAGGAGGTGTTCATGATCATTAATTTGATCATCAGTATTCCATGTCCGCTATGCGTAGATCTCCCCCCTCTTTTATTCTTGTACTCGTAAGTTAGCCACCTCAAATAAATGCTTAGTCGCTTACAGCCTCACCACTTAACCATACCTCACCCATTAATCTTTGCTAGTCTTGATACCTTTGGAAATGAGATTGCTGAGTCCGTCTGGCTCATGATTTACTACAACACCAGTTGCGGGTACAAGTAAAGTGATATTATGACGTGAGCGCGATGATTGTGCTTTTGGAGTTTCTTCTTCTTCTTCTTCTTCATCGATCTAGGATGGGTTCCAGGTCGGCAGCCTGGGATAGCAAGGATGGACGTCGTTCTTTTATCGTTTGTTTTCTTCCATAGTCGGACCCTACTCTTCTCCATTATGACTGTATGTTGTTGTATTGATGTGATCTTGATGTAGCTTGTGGCGAGTGTAAGCGAACTCCTTATACTCACCTTTTCAGTACATGTACTTGTAACAATATCCATTCTTGCGAAACGACAAGATGCGTTTCTATCCCTGTCGAGGCACTCGTGCCAAAATAAGGATAGGACCGCATCTTGGGTGTTACAAGTTGGTATCAGAGCAGTACCGACCTAGGAGCCCCCTTGATTGATCAAACTTGACCGACTCGAGTCTAGTGAAAAATTGCTCTGAGTCTAGTTATATATCGGAGTGTAGGATTCTTTTTTTCTTCTCTTCTATGCTCTCCTAAGGAATCTTGACATAATGATTTTAATTCTACTCCTCTTCTCACTCAATTTTTCTAGGATCACGCGGATATTTTTGGAATCTATATGATGTTGATGTGACAGAGTTCTGACTTGGTGCCTCCTGCTGTGTTGATTTTATTCCGGGGAGTTGAGCTCTAGGCGATTCTTGAGCACATCGTTATCATTCAGTTTTTTTAGTATCTCAGGACGAAGGATGTTCGAAATTGCTTCAATACTAGTAGTGGCGAGATAAGCCCGGCATCCCCAGTATTGGTGCAGAGAGTTCACGGGTACGGCCATACTTAGTATCATAGTGATTACGAGGGTGTGAGATAGATGAGGTTCCGAGATTATGGTTATGTGTTGATGGATGTGATACACTGGACATGTTAGATGCTAGGAGTTGAGTGATGAATTTCTCCATGTATCCATGGACCCGATTGCATGACCAGAAATTTTGGGAGTCCTTAGGTGGGAAATCAATAGTTACTTATAGGACAATATTCCAACACATGCATGATGTGAGGTTGGGGTTTGACATCTAGTGGATTTGTTTGTTCACGGTCGTCTTACAGCAGTTCTCGTTGTGTCTTAAAGAGTCCTTGTAGCTTTCTACGACTCGGGGACACTTCGTATGTCGTGTGCACTGCCTTGTACATGATGGCTACTATAGGATAGAGCCTGTGCGATCATATCCAAGAAAATTTCAGACGAAATCTTTGTCATGAATTTGTCCCGGCTTGTTTCGTAAGCCTCATCCTTTATTTTGTTGGAGTATGGTAATTCGAGTTTCTTCGATGTCAAATGGTGATTTCATATCTTTTCCAAGAGGTGTTCTCATATTTTTATGGGAATACTGATTCTTTTGCTCAATCAAGTTGTCTTTTCAATTATTTTCAACCGGATTTGTCATGTCAATTCTTCTCAACCGGTGTGCTTCTCTTTAAGCGAATTATATCCTCTCCAATTTTGCAAGATCAATCTCTCATTTCGTTCTGGAGTTTATCTCATCTGTCCCAAGTTGTCTTGTTTTTCCCACCCTCCCTCCCTTTTCTCCAATGATTAGATTGTCATCCTAGTGTCATTCTTTTCAGTGTTGCTTCCGCCATCTTATCTTCTGTGTTGTTTCCGGTAATTCTGGTGAAGATTCTCACGGGTTTGAGTTCATCATTTCTTCATTCTTGTTCTCTTTTCTGGTGAATACAATCCAAGCTCGCGGTGTTCATCATATCATTTTCTTCCTATATGATTTATGTGTTGAAAATTCTCATTGAACCCTTTCTTATTCATTCATCTCTCTCCATTCTATCTGGGGTGTTCAAGATATCTCAGAGTTTCTTGTTCCCAATCCTTTCAAATATTTCGAGGTTCCCAACCTCATCTAGTTTTCATTTGTACAGGTGCAGTCAATATTTCTTCGCAATCCATTCATCCGGTGTTTTCTTTGAGTGGGCCCATAACGCACAGGATTTTCCCAGGATCTTATCTCGCTCTTCTAATCTTTTCCCGGAGATCTCTAATTCTTTTCAGTTATGACGTAAGTATGAATTTCATGAGTCATATTCCTTCTCCAAGATTGCTTCAAAATTAATTCTCATCTTTGGTTCAACCTTTCATTCTTCATTATTCCGGAGTGTCTCAAAAATTCTTGGTGGTATTCTGCCCATCATTTTCAGCTTGGAAGACCGAAGTAGTGTTTCTCTCAAATCTTGGTCCATTCTTTTGAAGATTGTCATCTCGGCTTCATGTTATCATCTCAATTGTTTCCAATCATCAGTAATCCCTATCTTGATATTCGATGCATTTCACATTTGTTTTCATTCTCGATCCTTTGAAGGCCATCATTTCAGAAGATTTATTTGTTCTTAGCTTTCAGCTTTCATCCTCAAATTCTTCTGATTTGTTGTCTCTTCATTCGTCTCTCAATTATTGCGGTTCCTTGTACAAGTTTCTTCTAGCTCGATCATGATCTCTTTATTCTCAAGTATATTCATTCATTCATGGTGGTCTCATTCGTTTCAATTCTTACCGATGCTTGATACGTCCCAAACGTCTCTATCATTTCTGCTTGCTGCATGATCTTTTGGGTGACATTGTTATATGTTGTTCTACACTTTTATATCTTTTTACACGTATTTGTACTAACCTACTAACTCAGTGCACCCAGTGCCAGTTTCTGTCTACTGATGTCTTTTTTTGAAGGGGCTTTTACCCAATTTTCCGAAGCCCCAAAAATCCCGAGAAAAATATATAAAAATCAGCGTAACGAAAGCTTCCACATCACCGAAGATGGGCCAGAGGGGGACTAGGGCGTGCCCAGGCGACCTCTCGGCGTGGCGTGGCCCCTGGCCGCGCCCACAGGCCGCCTGGGTGGGTCCTACCTCTTCTGACACCCTCCTTTGGCCTATATTTACTCCTTCGTGAGGAAACCCTTCCATCACATCCAGAATCGCGAATTTCTCCATCGTTCCGCTGCAACAGCGCTTCCGAGATCGGGAGCGTCAGGAGACCTCTTCCCAGCACCCTACCGGAGGGAGGATTGGCCTCCGGGAGCTTCTCCACCGCCATGGACGCTTCTCAGACGTGCCGTGAGTAGTCCTCCTTGGACCATGAGTCCATGACCAGTAGCTATGTGATGTATTCTCTCCAATCTTGTGCTTCCATGATTAGCCCTTGTGAGCTTCCCTACATGATCAAGGCACCTATGTAATTTTCATGCTATTGCTATGCTCGGTTTGTTGGGATCCAATGGATTATGAGATTATGTTCAGATTGTTACGAGTTATATATTTGATTATCCTTTTATATTATGTTCTTTAGTGATTCATGCATGTTCTCCGTTGATTTGTATTGTTTTGGCCGAGTAGTATATTGTAACTCCAACAAGGAGCGTTATGCATGATCGTGGGTTGATGCCCCCTGATGTCTAGCTTGAGTGATAGAAACATGAGACTAGGGGATGTGCTTTTGCCACCAGGGAGAAAACAATGGTGCTTGTGACCATGGTTGCAATGATTGTTTACCTTAGGCATAGTTCGTTAATGCAGTTGTCCGTTGCTTTGAGTTTACACTTTGGGTGGGGCTCGCAACTTAATACCAGCGAGATGTTCTGGATAGATATCTCAAGGTGGATGATTAGTAAGTAGATGTTGATGAATAAATGGTCTACTTGTCTTGGCGTACTGCCCATTACTATTGAGCGTCTAACTTTCAAGTAGCATAATTAGCATTGCGGTGCGTTTATAATTCTGTAAATTGCCCGGCTGTAATTTTTTTTACCCAAGCATAGTTGTTTATTGTCTTTTGGGAGAGAGACATCACTAGTGAACATCATGTGACTCCGGTCCATATCACCACCATTGCTTACACCTCCATCATTTACTGCTTTCATTTACTTTTCCGTTGCAATCACTATCCTTATTCCCGCTTGTGTTTTGATCCTTAGCAAACTACAAGGCAGAAAGATTGACAACCTCTTTGTGCTCGTTGGGAGAAAAGTTATTTGTGTGTGTGCAGGTCCACGTCTTTTGCTAGCGCAAGGGTAGGGGACACCTACTTGTTGATCCTCGAGGTCCTCCTGGTTCTATAAACTTTACATTTTCCGTGTAAGGGAAAACTTGCTGCTCACTACATCTCAACCTTCCACTTGGGGTAACCAACGAGGAGCAAGAAGTATATACATCATCTCATCATCAAGCAAGTTTTCTGGCGCCGTTGCCGGGGACTCTGATACGTCTCCGTCGTATCTACTTTTCTGAACTCTTTTGCCCTTGTTTTGGACTCTAACTTGCATGATTTGAATGGAACTAACCCGGACTAATGCTATTTACAACACAATTGCCATGGTGTTGTTTTTGTGCAGAAATAAAAGTTCTCGGAATGACCTGAAAATTTACGGAGATTTTTTCTGGAATTAATGAAAAATACGTGCGCAAAGATCCACCGGAGGAGGTGAGCCAGTGGGCCACAAGCCCACTGGCCACAGCCACCCCCCAGGCCGCACCAACCAGGCTTGTGGAGCCCACAGAGCTCCACCGCCTCCAAACTCAGCTCTATATATTCCGTTTCGCCCGAGAAAAAAATCAGGGAGAAGGATTCATCGCGTTTTACGATACGGAGGCGCCGCCACCTCCTGTTCTTCATCCGGAGGGCAGATCTGGAGCCTGTTCTGGGCTCTGGAGAGGGGAAATTGTCGCCATCGTCGTCATCAACCTTCCTCCATCGCCAATTCCCTGATGCTCTTCACCGTTCGTGAGTAATCTCATCGTAGGATTGCTGGACGGTGATGAGTTGGATGAGATCTATCATGTAATCGAGTTAGTTTTCACGGGGATTGATCCCTAGTATCCACTATGTTCAGAGATTGATGTTGCTACTACATTGCCATGCTTAATGCTTGTCACTAGGGCCCGAGTGCCATGATTTTGGATCAGAACCTATTACGTTGTCGCCAATATATGTGTGTTTTAGATCCTATCTTGCAAGTTGTAGTCACCTACTATGTGTTATGACCCGGCAACCCCGGAGTGACAATAGCCGGAACCACTCCCGGAGATGACCATAGTATGAGGAGTTCATGTATTCACCACGTGTTAATGCGTTGGTCTGGTTCTTTATTAAAAGGAGAACCTTAATACCCCGTAGGTTCCATTAGGACCCCACTGCCACGGGAGGGATGGAAAACTAGATGTCATGCAAGTTCTTTTCCCTAAGCACGTATGACTACTTTTGAAATACATGCCTACATTATATTGACGAACGGGAGCTAGTTACTTATCTCTCCGTGTTATAGCTGTTACATGATGAATCACATCCGACATACTCATCCATCACCGATCCACTGCCTAGGAGTCTTTTACTACTGGTCCTTGCTATGTTACTTTGCCGCTACTGCTATTACTTGCTACTGCTGTCACTACTGTTGTTCCTTGCTACTTTGCTGTTACTCGCTGCAACACTTTACTAGCGCCATTGATACAACAAGTTAGGAATAGTCTGCCGTCAACAGACCCTTTTGTGGCAGCGTTGCTATCATACTACTTTGCTACTGATACTTTGCTTGCAGACACTAATCTTTCAGGTGTGGTTGAATTCACAACTCAGCTGCTAATACTTGAGAATATTCTTTCGCTTCCCCTTGTGTCGAATCAATAAATTTGGGTTGAATACTCTACCCTCGAAAACTGTTGCGATCCCCTATACTTGTGGGTCATCAAGACATTTTTCTGGCGCCGTTGCCGGGGAAGCACATCTATATTCTCTGAGTCACTTGGGATTGACGTCTACTGGTCACTATGAGGAATCCGAAAGATCCAAGAACTGAAATCTTGCCTTCCACTACGAGGACAAGTAAGGAACTTCCATCTAGCTCTGCACTTGATTCACCTTCAGTTATGAGTAAGTTTGCGACATCACCTTCTTCTTGAAATCTTGATATGTCGCCTGTGCTTGATGATGCTACTTCTGTTGCTCATGATGCTTTGCCTGATGATGCCATGCTTGATACTACTTTGCCTGATGATGCCATGCTTGATACTGGTTTGCCTGATGATGCTATGCTTGATACTGCTTTGCCACTAGGTGCATTCCTTGATGCACAAATTGCTAGAGTTGCTGCTAGATGTGATGATACTTTTGAAACTGCTGATACTATTGAAGTAGAACCTGCTACTATGCCTGAATTGCCTGTTATGCCTGAGCGTTATGTTATGGAGGGAGAGATAGCCAAGGATTTTTTTGCGTGTAAAGATAGCTATGATGTTGAGAAATTACTGCTAAAGTGAAAAGAAAAATCTCTAAACGCTAGGATGAAATACGACCCGAAGTTTGCTACTTCGCCTATCTTTGTGACCGATAAGGATTATGAATTCTGTGTCGACCCTGAATTAATCACTCTAGTCGAATCTGATCCTTTTCAGGGTTATGAGTCTGAAACAGTTGTAGCCCATCTTACCAAACTGCACGATATAGCCACCCTATTCACTAGTGAGGAAAAGATCCGCCACTACTATATCCTCAAGCTGTTTCCTTTCTCGTTAAAGGATGATACTAAGACTTGGTTCACTTCTCTTGCTCCTGGTTGTGTGCGTAGCCCCCAGGATATGGTCTACTACTTCTCTGAAAAATATTTCCCTGCCCATAAGAAGCAAGCTACCTTGCACGAAATATATAACTTTGCGCAAGCTGAAGAAGAGAGTCTCCCACAAGCTTGGGGGAGGCTCGTCCAGCTACTGAATGCTTTGCGTGGTCACCCTCTTGAGAAGAATGAAATACTTGATACCTTCTATAATGGACTTACTGATGCTTCTAGAGACCACCTAGATAATTGTGTTGGTTGTGTTTTTAGGGAACGAACTGTAGAACAAGCTGAGATTCTACTGAATAACATCTTGTGCAATGAGAATGCTTGGACTATTCCCGAACCACCTCCTAAGCCAACTCCGAAGAAAACATGTATTCTATTCCTCAGTCCTGAATATATGCAAGAAGCTAAGAAATCTATGCGAGAGAAACGCATTAAATCTGAAGATGTCAAAAATCTACCACCTATCAAAGAGATCCATGGTCTCGATAACCCGATAAAGGTAGTAGAAGTAAATTCTCTGCGTAGGTTTGATGAGAGTGATATTCCTTTTGATAAACCTGCTAGCCTATGCCTCGATGAAATTGATAACTTTGTTGCCAAACAAAAGAGTTTCAATGATTATGTTAGCAGACAATTGGAACATAATGCTTGTATGCTTAGTCATTTAAGTGCTTGTGTGGACAGAAATGTCAATGATCTTAAGCTTCTGAGTAAACATGCCTCTATGGTTACTACTCAATGAGTAGAATGACAATTCTGTCAGAGTAGTCACTAGAGGCGGTAGAATGACCCAGGAACCTCTGTATCCCGAGGGTCATCCGAAGAGGATTGAACAAGATTCTCAAGGAGTTAGCACTAATGCACCTAGTCATCCTAAAAAGAAGAAGAAAGATGATAGGAACCTGCACGCTAGCAACCCAGTTGCTGCTACACCTCAGAGTCCAAACGATTCCTCTGTTTCTGATGCTGAAACACAATCTGGTGATGAACATGAGCCTAATGATAATATCAATAGTGATGTTCATGAAGATGCTCAACCTAGCAATGATAAGGATGTGGAGATTGAACGTGTTGATCTTGATAACCCACAACCTAAGAATAGGAGATACGATAAGAATGACTTCACTGCTAGGAAGCATGGTAAAGAAAGGGAGCCATGGGTTCAGAAACCCATGCCATTTCCTCCCAAACCATCCAAGAAAAAGGACGATGAGGATTTTGAGCGATTTGTTGAAATGATTAGACCTGTCTTTCTGCAAATGCGTTTGACAGATATGCTCAAAATGTCTCCGTATGCTAAGTACATGAAAGATATTGTGACTAATAAGAGGAGGATACCTGAGGTTGAGATTTCCACCATGCTCGCTAACTATACCTTCAAGGGTGGAACTCCTAAGAAACTAGGTGATCCCGGTGTGCCCACTATACCTAGCTCCATTAAAGGCCACTACGTTAGAACTGCGTTATGCGATCTCGGAGCCGGTGTTAGTGTTATGCCTCTCTCTCTTTATCTTAGACTTGAACTGGATAAGTTGACACCCAATGAAATCTCTCTGCAAATGGCCGACAAATCAACTGCTTTCCTTATCGACATTTGCGAGGATGTGCCTGTTGTGGTTGCTAATGTCACTATCTTAACATACTTTGTTATCTTGGATATTCCTCAGGACGATGCCATGGCGGTCATCCTCGGAAGACCCCTTTTAAACACCGCAGGGGCTGTTATAGATTGATAACAAAGGCAATGTCACTTTCCATGTCAACGGTAATGAGCATATGGTGCACTTTCCGAAGAAACAATATCGAGTAGATTGCATCAATGCTATCGAAAAAACTTCATCGATTCTTATTGGGAGCTTTGAATGCCCTATACCTCGTGTCAAGATGAAGTATGATTTGCTTGTTGGGGAGATACATATCCCCATTGAGGTGACTTAGTGATTATTCGAAAATTCTTCGTTCTCTTTTACGATTCGAAAAGGTTTGTCAAAGAGGCTTGATCAACCTCACTGACGGATTTCTTTCGATGACTATGCTATGGATGAATCGAGGAGTCACAAACCTCTGTTCCAAGCTTTCACCTTCGGTTGCTTACAAGCAAAATGATAGATTTAGTTTAGTTTTCCCTATTTTCTGTTTTAGCGTCCGGTAGAAAAGTACCCCGAAAATAAAAGTTCTCCGAACATCCTGAAAATCAAGTATGATTTTTTCTGGAATTTTTGAAAAATTCTGAAACTAAGAGCTTGTTTGGGGGCTGTACCAGTGGGCCACAAGCCCTGATGGCGCGGGCACCCCCTGGCCACGCCATCCAGGCTTGTGGGGCTCACAGGCACCCCCTCCACTCATTCTTGCTCTCATTTGGTTCTCCTACCTCCAGAAAAAATCATTTCGCAGCTCAAACCCGTGTTCTTGCTCCTCTTGCTAGGATTTTCGATCTCTTTGCTCAAATCACCATTCTCCGAACTGTTTTTGGGAAATTGCTCCTTGGTAAGTGACTCCTCCATTGGTCCAATTAGTTTTTGCTCTAGTGCCTTATACTCCGCGTATTTTTGCTGCCTTGGTGACCATGTTCTTCAGCTTTGCATGCTGATTCTAGCTGGTCCCAAGTGGGTTTGATGCGTAATATGGCCTCTAGGCACTTGTGGGAGTAGTTGCTACTTATTTAATTGAGCCTTGTTCGCTTTTCCTTTGGGTCACTGAAAATTTCAGAAAAGGAAGATGTTCAGGAGAAACTTTCATGGTGGTTCCTCAAGAAAGAGAGGTCCCCGTCATGCGATTCAGGAGCCCGATCCTTACCAATCAAGGGACGCGCAGGTACAACCATGTGAATGGCCTTCAGATGAATTTATGATTGAGGCAGGCTTCAAAGATGAGTTTGATGCACTTGTTCGCAACATCGGACTCGAAAAATTCATATCCTATAAATGTGAACAGTGTATTGCTCTCACTGCCACTTTTGTTCGTAGATTTAAATTTTCGGTTGGCCGTGACACATCGGTACTGTTTGATCTCTATGACAAATCGTACACCATGGATTTAGAGGATTGCAATAGAATTTGCAAGATACCTATTTGGGGTAGTCTCAATGATCGTCCTAAATCTTTGGTTAGAGATTTTTTGCTCTGATATAACTATTGGAGAAACTAGAGACATTACGCAAGTTACCCTAGGGAGCATTCATTTTCCTGCCTTGCATATTTTGCCCTCTTCATAGGCAGATGCATTAATGGCAAGATTGAACATTGTCACCTCTGCGCATCCGACCTTAGTATCCTTAAGAGCGCAATAACGGGTGATAAAAGTTTCAACATGGGAGCTATAATAGCAAGGAGGCTGAATAAGAATGCTAATGAAGGGGATTTCTTTGGTGGGATCTATGCCACTTGCATAGCAAATTTTCTTGGAGTACCCATCTGCGAAGGAGATCCCCCGCTCCATACAGCTTTCCTTGACCGCGTCGCTTTGACACGCTACCAATTCCTTGTGAGGGATGACGAATCCCTCCTATACCGTTTGATATTTAACCGACATCGTGTTTTCCATTTTACACTTCCTGCTCCTGCCTTCTTTGACTTTCAGGTAAAACGGAGATATTACATAACCAGAGGAGAGGCAGAGGAGTATGAGAGGGAGGCAAAGGTTGCTCGTCTCCGTGAGGCAGCTATTCAGGTAGTGGCTGCAGCGCTCCCATATAACCCCCATTATGATTTTCGCTGTCGCCAGGACCATCCATGGGAGTAGACCAACTTAGGCCAAAAGCCTAAGCTTGGGAGAGTACGTGTTTCTCACCGACTTCACATTGTTGCTTATGCTTTCACTTTGTTTGTCGGTGTTCACAATTTGCCACTGTATCATCCATACTAGTTTATTTTTCTTTTTCTCGTTTTCTTTTCGTGTGTCTGTCTAGTTCGAGAAAAACCAGAAAGATTTTCTTTTTCTTCTTTTTCTTGTTGGGAGCTTTCCCGTGTAAACAATTTTCTTTTTCTTTGGGTTAAGGTAGAAGATATTGGTTACAATGTTTAGTGGCTCTTGCATGCATACCTGTTTAGCTTTCAAAGAGCCATATTACTTTGTCTTCTCCTTTGTGTTTGTTTGTAGATTGCAGCTTTAGTCCAATGCACGAGCACGCTTATTATTGTTCACATCTTTCGGTCGTGCAAGTGAAAGGCAATAATGACGATAGATGATGAAGTGATTGAGCCTGGAAAAGCTGGTATGAACTCGATCTATTTTGTTTTTGTAAGTATGACTAGCTCATCGTGCCTGATTCAGCTTTGTTGTCAGAGAAACATGTTTGCAATGACAACTTAGAGATCATAGTTGCTTATGCCATGCTTATTTAGCTAGGAGCTTATAATGGTTTGTCTTGGATGCCCACATGAATGATGAGATGACTGTGTTGTAGTATGATAGGATGGTATCCTCCTTTGAATGATTCAAGTGGCTTGACTTGGCGCATGTTCATGCATGTAGTTGAAAAAAAATCAACATAGCCTCCATGACGTTCATGTTCACGGTGATTTATATCCTACTCATGCTTGCACTCAATACTAGTTAATCTCATTGCATTTTGATGACTGTTGTCGCTCTCTAGTTGGTTGCTTCCCAGTCTTCTGCTAGCCTTCACTTGTACTAAGCGGGAATACTGCTTGTGCATCCACCTCCATAAACCCAAAGTTGTTCTATGTGAGTCAACCATACCTACCTATGTGCGGTATCTACCTGTCGTTCCAAGTAAATTTGCATGTGCCACTCTCTAAATCTTCTAGAAATAATCTGTTTTGCATGCCCGAACCGCTCATGTGGTGACAGGGGGCTATTGGTATCTTCCATGCTAGGCGTGTTATCCTCGATATGTGTTTATTCACTATCATTCACGATAAAGGGGCCGATAATTGGAATTCCCAGTTCCATGCTCAAATCAAAAAGACAATTGCAAACAAAACTCCCCCAGGATTGATGTTGGTATGGACGGTACCCGAGGATTCGGCTAGCCGTGGAGTGTGATTGATTGGTGGATGGGGAGTCAAAACTTTACTTTTCTATTTGGGAACCGCCTATAGCATGTGTAGCATGGAAGATGTTGAGAACTCTTAGTCATTGCGTTGACAATGACAGCATGCCACCCAAAATTATTATCTCTGTTTTCAAAGCTTGAGCTCTGGCACCTCTGCAAATCAATGCTTCCCTCTGCGAAGGGCCTGTCTATTTATGTTCCTGTTGAGTCGTCCTCCTCTTATAAAAGCACCAATTAGAGAGCACATCTGTCATTTTTATGCTTTGTTTTTAACTGTGTTGAGTATGACTGTGACTGGATCTTCAGTGCCATGAATTACAATGTTTAGTCAGCCCTTGGTCTTTGAAGGTGTTGTGCATTTATGTTTTGCGGTCTCAGAAAGAGCTAGCGAGATACCACCTGTTCGTACTGCTTCATGTTGTTTTGATTGAAGTGTTGACATTTGAGGCTTATTATTATTTGCTCGCTAGTTGATTATGCCACGGATATGAGTTTACCGTGAGACCTAGATGTCATTTGCTTATGTGGTTTGCTTGTGATCTTGCTGAAATTCTGGTTGTGTGTTAGACATAGTTGCAACAACAAGATCAAACATAGTTCGTCAAAGTTTTTGTTTTGTCTCTTTCAATTTGTCAACTGAATTGCTTGAGGACAAACAAGGCTTTAAGCTTGGGGGAGTTGATACGTCTCCGTCGTATCTATTCTCCCGAACTCTTTTGCCCTTGTTTTGGACTCTAACTTGCATGATTTGAATGGAACTAACCCGGACTAACGCTGTTTTCAGCAGAATTGCCATGGTGTTGTTTTTGTGCAGAAATAAACGTTCTCGGAATGACCTGAAAATTTACGCAGAATTTTTATGGAATTAATAAAAATTCCTACGCAAAGGTCCACCGGAGGGGGTGAGCTAGTGGGCCACAAGCCCACTGGCCGCAGCCACCTCCCAAGCCGCACCAACCAGGCTTTTGGAGCCCACAGAGGTCCACCGCCTCCAAACTCAGCTCTATATATTCTGTTTCACCCAGAAAAAAATCAGGGAGAAGGATTCATCGCGTTTTACAATACGGAGGTGCTGCCACCTCCTATTCTTCATCTGGATGGCAGATCTAGAGTCCGTTCTGGGCTCCGGAGAGGGGAAATCGTCGCCATCTTCATCATCAACCTTCCTCCATCGCCAATTCCATGATGCTCTTCACCGTTCGTGAGTAATCTCATCGTAGGCTTGCTGGACGGTGATGAGTTGGATGAGATCTATCATGTAATCGAGTTAGTTTTGATGGGGATTGAAACCTAGTATCCCCTATGTTCTGAGATTGATGTTGCTACTTCTTTGCCATGGTTAATGCTTGTCACTAGGGCCTGATTGCCATGATTTCAGATCTGAACCTCTTATGTTGTCGCCAATATATGTGTGTTTTAGATCCTATCTTGCAAGTTGTAGTCACCTACTATATGTTATGACCCGACAACCCAGAGTGACAATAGCCGGAACCACTGTCGGAGATGACCATAGTATGAGGAGTTCATGTATTCACCACGTGTTAATGCGTTGGTCTGGTTCTTTATTAAAAGGAGAACCTTAATATCCTGTAGTTTCCATTAGGACTCCGCTGCCACGGGAGGGATGGACAATAGATGTCATGCAAGTTCTTTTCCCTAAGCACGTATGACTACATACAGAATACATGTCTACATTAGATTGACGAACGGGAGCTAGTTACTTATCTCTCCGTGTCATAGCTGTTACATGATGAATCACATCCGGCATACTCATCCATCACCGATCCACTGCCTACAAGTCTTTTACTACTGGTCCTTGCTATGTTACTTTGCCACTACTGCTGTTACTTGCTACTGCTGTCACTACTGCCGTTCCTTGCTACTTTGCTGTTACTCGTTGCAACACTTTACTGGCGCCATTGATACAACAAGTTAGGAATAGTCTGCCGTCAACAGACCCTTTTCTCGCAACGTTGCTATCATACTACTTTGCTACTGATACTTTGCTTGCAGACACTAATCTTTCAGGTGTGGTTGAAATTGACAACTCAACTGCTAATATTTGATAATATACTTTCACTTCCCCTTGTGTCGAATCAATAAATTTGGGTTGAATACTCTACCCTTGAAAACAGTTGCGATCCCCTATACTTGTGGGTCATCAGACTCCAGTCTTGAAGATAGGGGAGTTGCACGCTATCTTTTACTTTTTCTTTTTAGTCTTGTTAAGTTTGCTTTTTAGTTTTTGCTTTAGAGTCTTATACCAAAAACCACAAAAAATGTTACTTTGCATTGTTTAGTCAGTATGTTTAAATACTTTGCCTCTAGTGTTGCACCCGAAGGAGAGATTCTCACCTTCAAACAAAGGGTTGGAGAAAGTTTGACAGATGCTTGGTATAGAATTAAAAATTCTCAAGATAGAGCCACCAAGAAGCAATCCACCACTATTTTGCTTAGAAATTTTTATGTTGGTATTACTTCTTGGCATAGGTTTGTTCTAGACACGGTAATAGGAGGGAATTTCTTGGAAGGTCCCGTTGGGGAGGCTCTTAACGTTATGGAAAATCTTGTCGGAATCCCACCTATTGTTGACATAAAGGATAATATTACTTTGGCTCACGTTATGAGTAAACTTGAAAAATAGAGCTAGAGATGCCAAGCATGAGTAAATTAAATGAAGTCAATCGTAGGATTCAATTGAACTTAAATAGACTTAATAGCTCCATGCACAAAATTTACAAAATTTTGGAGACCCTTAAATCCCATGATTTGGATCCTTCTAGGATTGATAAGATCGAGGATATTTTTGAAACTTTAGGACCTACTCTATCCTCCATCAAGACTAAAAATGTAGAAACCCCCGCAAGGAAGGGACCTAGGTTCGTCAACGTACACAAGGTTCCTCAAACCAAAACGAGTATACCTATTGCTAAGGGTGTTGAACCTGTGAAGACCTTGGAAGAGATACGTCTTTTAAATAGAATTAGAAATGAAATTACAATTGGTCTTTCTACCTTTGCTTTTGTTCATGGAAGTGTTGCCACTAAGCCTCTCTTTGAGAGTCCTCTTAAGACTAGTTGTACTATTGAAGAGCTTTTTGATGATCTTGGTGATGATCCAATTGATGCAACTTGATCTTTTTTGCATCATGCCTAGCTCAAAGGCATAAAAGAAAGCGCTTGTTCGAAGGCAACCCAATTTATTTTTACTTTCAGTTTTAGTGGTCTTGATGCTTGTTACTACTGTAGCAACATCATTGTATCTTTATTTTTAAGCTTTGTGCCAAGTTTTAGCCTCCGATTGCACGAAAGTTCAAAAGTTGTGACATGGTGTCTATAAACAAATTATGTCTGCTTGATGGGAAAAATCACCAAAAATCACCAGATCATCTTTTTGATCTGAATGTTTTTGACAGCATGATATATTTAATTGTCTTTCTAGCATCTGTTCTGAGTTTTTTGATTTGAGTTGCAGAAGTACCCCAAAAAATTTATTTACTACATGTTGTTTTGTTTTTTCAAAGATTCTGCCACGTTTTGCGTTTTCATCATTTTGCAAATATTAAGTTTGCTTTTCCTTTGCAAAAACCTTTTGGCGATCATGAGAAAACAGTAGCTTTTCATGAAAATCATTATTTCTAGTAGGTAATGAATTATTTTATCATGGGTACTAACCACTCTAATCAACTTATGATGAGTTTCGTATGAAGGGAGTTTTGAAGTATGCAATGTGAGATGATAAAAAAAGATACATGAGTGTCAAGCGCTCAAACTTGGGGACGCCCCCATGCACCCCCAAGAAATATTCAAGGAGACTCAAGCGTCTAAGCTTGGGGATGCCCCCGTGCATCCCCTTCTCTATCAACAATCATCATTTCGTCCATCTCGATGCTATATTTTTATCACTTCATATGTTATGTGCTATGCTTGGAGCGTCCCTCTCTTTACATTTTAGTTTGTTTTAGTTTCGCTTGCTTTTCATAACAAGTCAGAACCTAGCGTACCTTGTTTGGGAGAGAAACACACTCCATTCCACTCTAGAACACAACATAGGTTTTCATGCTTATCTTTTTTATGTGTTCTCTATCTCTACATAGCTACTGTCATGCTTAGTTCTTATTTTTCATGCTACATATTTCTAAGAGCTTTTACTTAGGTTGCTTCTGGAACTTTCTTGAGTTATCGTGCTTATCTTGTTTAGAGAGTTGGCTCGTTGCACTGAGTTGTGTGTCTTGCATGAGTCGGTAATTGAGGTTGCTATTTAAGTATAGTAGTAACTTGCAATAGTTTTGAGGTATTGATTTGAGTAATGTTTGGACTATTGGTGCCAAGAGCTTGAGACTATTAGTGATGGGTGTCGTATTTTGGGAAATCCGTGTGTTTTTCAAAAACTAAAAATTAGTTGAGAACTCTAGCTACTAAATTGATCGCTAACCTCTGGAGGGGTTGCAATATATAGAGTATCCTCACATTACCATGAGTCGAGGATGCGCAAGGATAACCAAAGCCCCAAACACTCCTCCTCGGGGTACTTGTCTCTTTGTGAATATCCTAACTAGATATAGAGTTACTGATAATAAGTATACGAGTTCTTGGGACTAATGTGTGTATTTGATTGCTGGCACTTCCACCATCCATATTTTGCTAGCTTCTTCGGTACCGTGCATTGCCCTTTCTGACCTTGAGAGTTGGTACAAACTTCACCGGTGCATCCAGACCCTTGGAATGATAAGCTCTGTCATCATAAGCCTCATTGTATCTTTCCTCAAAACAGCCACCATACCTACCTATTAAGGCATTTCCATAGCCTTTCCGAGATACATTGCCATGCAACATCCACCATCTCTTGATCTTCATGTCATACATGCTTTTGCTTGATCGAGGAGCCACATGCTAGTTGGGCCTTGCCCTTATTATTGCTACATGACGCACTAGTTTCATTGCATATCTTGCTACACCGGCAGATGCATACATTTGCATACATCATGATAGTTTTCACTTGTCTTTATGTTGAGTACTTCTTATAAAGTGTGATGATCTTCTTTTTATTGTTGTAAAACATAGAATGTTGCCCTTAAGTGAGGAAAAGATCCCAAAGAGGACAAATGAGAGATAAAAATAAAGAGCCAAAGAGGCCACAAAAAAATAAAAAAATAAAAGAAAGAAATAAAAAGAGAGAAGGGGGAACACTACTGTTCCTTTTGAAAGATCCACACTCGTACTGCATTGCTATATTTGTACTCCATAGAGATTATCATTCATGCATAACTATGTGGGGACCCTTACACTATAGAACTTGGCTTTTATATTCCAATGATGAGCCTCCTCAAATGAGCTCTAGGTCTTCATGAGCAAGCAAGTTGGATGCACCCCCACTAGTTCCATTGGAGAGCTTACCTTAGCTAATATGTGCATCCGTTGCATGGCAATCCCTACTCCTCACATCATATCTATCATTTGTCTTTGTGTCGCCTATGTTTGTCCTCATTGATGTGAGCCTTTCACACCTTTTTTTATTCCTTCCCCATCATTATTCTATTTGCCATCCTAAGTGCCAACATATCTTGCTTACGACCATCCATTGCATGAGTGCTCAAAGTCGAAAGGGAGAGGATCATTTTGATTTGTGCATGACTAGTGGTCTGGGATGAGTCAAAATAAGATTCCGAAGGATACCAAGTGTGAGGTTTAGTAGATTGAGTTCTCAATTATAAATATATTTTATGCTCTAAACCCATCTCCCACTTCTTGCATGCAAACACCATTTGGAGACATTCGAGTCACGAACAGCGAGAGCTCTTGCACCTTTATGTTCTCACTTTGCTAAACTCAATACTAAATATAGACTCTTGCTTATTATTGTCTTGACTTGAATTGCATATCTCACCTGCTTTACTTTGAAGTTCTTATATGTGTGTTAGCATGTCACCACATAAATTATTGTTTTATCATTTACCTCCTCGAGGACGAGCAAGTATTAAGCTTGGGGATGTTGATACGTCCGAAACGTATCTATAGTTTCTGCTTGCTCCATGATCTTTTGGGTGACATTGCTTTATGTTTTGCTACACTTCTATATATTTTTACGCATATTTGGACTAACCTACTAACTCAGTGCACCCAGTGCCAGCTTTTGTCTGCCGTTGTCTTTTTTTGCAGGGGCTTTTACCCAATTTTCTGAAGCCCCAAAAATCACGAGAAAAATATATAAAAATTAGCGTAACGGAAGCTTCCAGATCACCGAACATGGGCCAGAGGGGGGCCAGGGCTTGCCCAGACGACCTCCCGGCGTGGCCTGGCCCCTGGCCACGCCCACAGGCCGCCTAGGTGGGTCCCACCACTTCTGACACCCTCTTTTGGCCTATATTTACTCCACGAGGAAACCCTTCCATCACATCCAGAATCGCGAATTTCTCCATCGTTCCGCCACCTCAGCGCTTCCGAAATCGGGAGCATCACGAGACCTCTTCCCGGCACCCTGCTGGAAGGAGGATTGACCTCCGGGAGCTTCTCCATCGCGATGGACGCTTCCCGGACGTGCCGTGAGTAGTCGTCCCTGGACCATGAGTCCATGACCAGTAGCTATGTGATGTCTTCTCTCCAATCTTGTGCCTCCATGATTAGTCCTTGTGAGCTGCCCTACCTGATCAAGGCACCTATGTAATTTTCATGCTATTGCTATGCTCGGTTTGTTGGGATCCGATGGATTATGTGATTATGTTCAGATTGTTATGAGTTATATATTTGATTATCCTTTTATATTATGTTCTTCAGTGATTCATGCATGTTCTCCGTTGCTTTGTATTGCTTTGGCCGAGTAGTAGACTATAACTCCAAGAGGGAGCATTATGCATGATTGTGGGTTCATGCCCGTGATGTCTAGCTTGAGTGACAAAATAATGAGACTAGGGGATGTGCTGTTGCCACCAGGGAGTTAACAACGGTGCTTGTGACCACAGTTGCAAGGATTGTTTACCTTATGCATAGTTTGTTAATGCAATTGTCCGTTGCTTTGAGTTTACACTTTGGGTGGGCCTCGCAACTTAATACCAGCGAGATGTTCTGGATAGATATCTCAAGGTGGATGATTAGTAAGTAGATGCTGATGAATAAACGGTCTACTTGTCTTGGCGTACTGCCCATTACTATTGAGCCTCTAACTTTCAAGTAGCATAATTAGCATTGCGGTGCGTTTATAATTCTGTCAATTGCCAAACTATAATTTGTTTACCCAAGCATAGTTGTTTATCGTCTTTTCGGAGAGAAGCATCACTAGTGAACATCATGTGACTCCGGTCCATATCACCACCATTTCTTAAAGCTCCATCATTTACTGCTTTCATTTACTTTTCCGTTGCAATCACTATCACTATTCCTGCTTGTGTTTTGATCCTTTGCAAACTACAAGGCCGGAGGGATTGACAACCTCTTTGTACTTGTTGGGAGCAAAGTTATTTGTGTGTGTGCAGGTCCATGTCTTCTGCTAGCGCCATGGTAGGGGACACCTACTTGTTGATCCTTGGAGTCCTCCTGGTTTGATAAACCTTACATTCTCCGTGTAAGGGAAAACTTGTTGCTCATTACATATGAACCTTCCAATTGGGGTAACCAACGAGCAGCGAGAAGTATATACATCATCTCGTCATCAAGCAAGTTTTCTAGCGCCGTTGCCAGGGACTCGAGTCTTCAAGATGGGAGAGTTGCACGCTATCTTTTACTTTTGCTTTTTAGTCTTGTTAAGCTTGCTTTTTAGTTTTTGCTTTAGAGTCTTATATTAAAAACCACAAAAAAATTAGCTACTTTGCTTTTTTAGTAAGTATGTCTAAATCCTTTGCCTCTAGTGTTGCACCCAAAGGAGAGATTCTCACCTTCAAACAACGGGTTGGAGAAAGTTTGAAAGATGCTTGGTATAGAATTAAAAATTCTCAAGATAGAGCCACCAAGAAGCAATCCACCACTATTTTGGTTAGAATTTTTTATGTTGGTATTACTTCTTGGCATAGGTTTGTTCTAGACATGGCAATAGGAGGGAATTTCTTGGAAGCTCCCATTGGGGAGGCTCTTAACGTTATGGAAATCTTGTCGGAATCCCACCTATAGTTGACATAAAGGATAATATTACTTTAGCTCACGTTATGAGTAAACTTGAGAAAATAGAGCTAGAGATGCCAAGCATGAGTAAAATAAATGAAGTAGATTGTATAATAGCTCGATGCACAAAATTTACAAAATTTTGGAGACCTTTAAATCCCATTATATGGATCCCTCTAGGATTGATAAGATCGAGGATATTTTTGAAACTTTAGGAACTACTCTATCCTCCATCAAGACTAAAAAGGTAGAAACCCCCACAAGGAAGGTACCTAGGTTCGTCAACGTACACAAGGTTCCTCAACCCAAAACGAGATACCTCTTTTATCACCACCATTTCTTAAAGCTCCATCATTTACTGCTTTCATTTACTTTTCCGTTGCAATCACTATCACTATTCCCGCTTGTGTTTTGATCCTTTGCAAACTACAAGGCCAGAGAGATTGACAACCTCTTTGTACTCGTTGGGAGCAAAGTTATTTGTGTGTGTGCAGGTCCATGTCTTTTGCTAGCGCCAGGGTAGGGGACACCTACTTGTTGATCCTCGGAGTCCTCCTGGTTCAAGAAACCTTACAGTCTCCATGTAAGGGAAAACATGTTGCTGACTACATCTCAATCTTCCACTTGGGGTAACCAACGAGGGGCGAGAAGTATATACATCATCTTGTCATCAGTGCTTTGTTGAAGTCTTCTTCAAGTTTGTACTCATATCTATCTCTATCCCCAATCTTTTCAAGAAGAATAAGTGGTATGCTAAATTCGTTGATTGTCATCAATTTAACTTGATGAAGGATAAGCACAATATAATTCTTATTGTTGTTTCATCAATGATTTCAATTCTTCTTCCGGAGTGGCTCATGATATCAATTCTTTTCTCTCGTGTTCATCTTTTGTTTTCCTGAGTTCCTAGTTTTCTTAAATATCTCTTCGTGAAGCTTCATCTAAGTCATGGAGGGCCTGAATCTTATTCTTTTCATCCTTCATATATTTGCATCATTCTTTTGTAGACAGAGGTTTTTCATGCTGGTTCTTCAAGATTTCATTCATTATCAATGTGTTCTTCAAGACTCTTGTAGGAGAACCTCAAGTATTCTTGGTCTTACATTTCAAAGTGCAATTCTTCCTCCTTTATCATTTGAGGTGGGGTTATAGCATTCTTGTTAGTGGAGGAGTGTCAGTGCGCTAAAGAATGGCTCTTTAGCGCCCATGACTTGTGCACGGACGGTAGTAGCCACGCCCGCGGAAGGCCCTGCCAGGGTTGACGGCAAGCACATGTGAAGCCCTCAGAAAGTCGCCTAGGTCAACAGATAGGGAGTCCAGAAGGAAAGGGCCCCCACAAGGTCGGGGCGGGGGCATACCGAGCCCCTGGCAAGACAACAATCGGGCGGTTAGAGCCCCATCCGCGGCAAGCCTTGCTGGAGCCCGCGAGAGATTACCACGAAGGCATCCGAGGCCAAGAGCCAGAAGCCATAAGACGTCACCCCGGCAAGCCCCTTCGCCGGGGGAGGCCAGCGAAGCCTTGGCAAGACCCTTGCCGGGAGAATTACCAAAACTCCAGCATGGTTTGCCCCCGGCAAGATCCAGATGCGCCCCTGTGCCAGCGCGACGACCAACTTCCCCTCGTCACTCGATACGTGTCGGTTCGTGCGACGTGTGTCGTGCAGTACCTGGGAGAACAGTGCCGAGGGGACGCACCCCTGTCCCATCTCTGGGGCACCTGACGAAGCATTAAATGCGTCTGCTAAGACGCCAGGAGCACTGTAATACACTATACGTCTCGTTGGTGCACTGTTTCACTGTGCACCTTGTGAGAACCCTGTGCTGCCATTGTTGGTGACCCCTTTGACTTATGAAAGGAGGCCTTGGGCATGCAGGAAGGGGGTATAGACAGTCACTCAGTCACAACGTAGTTGAGAAGTTCATCACCTTTCACCAGATTAATACACAAAAATCAGGAGTAGGGTATTAAGCTTGACTAGCGGCCCGAACCTGGGCAAAAATTGTTCTTGGTGCATCCGTGTCCCTCGCCAAACCACAAGGGACGCCTCGAGGTCTAATCGGTGCTCGTTCCCCCCTGACCTCTCTGGTGTGCCACGTAGGGGGAAGAAGGTGCGCTAATCTGGCCTAGCGGTCAGGACTTCAATTTCATCATCATCATCGCCACGGCTCCCGAGAAAAGGGCGTTCACAACAGCGACTATATGAACAGGCGGTGGCTCGGGCGCAGGAAGGGAAGGCAGGAGCCCCTGGGCTTCCACACACTCCAACATGCACATCTCCCCTAGAGTGCGGCGTTGCTATTGAGGGCACGCCGAAGCGATGCGTTGTTGTCGAGGATGTGCCAGGGGGCTCCCGTAGAGCCCTAGATGCGCACTCCGGCAAGCGCACCTCTTCGAAGTGTTGCGCTGCTGTTGAGGGTGAGCCAAAGAACGCCCCCGACAAGACGCTATATCCTTGCCGAGGCCTGTTGCTCCACGGCAGGCCCGACGCCGCCCCTAGCAGCTTCCAGGCCGGCAAGCCCCTTGCCAGCAGGCCATGAAGCTCGGTTGCCGGGGGCAACCGGCAATCCCCCTTTATGCAAGTTTTGCCAGCGGGGCATGTCAACCATTGCATGAAGCCAAGCACAATCCTGTGCTCAACATAATAAGAGTTAAGCATTTCGCAGTTCTTGCCAATTTTGTTATATATATTGGTGTGTATAGTTGTGCATTACGCTTACCTCCGGCAAGGGTCGACGAACCACCTAGTTTCCGAAACTTGCCGCGAGGGGAACTTGGCGTGGCCAAGCGCGCCCCTACCTTGCTTCGAGCCTGTTCAGCAGCTTAAGCGGTAGCACTGAAAGCGCCAAGGAAGCCTTGCCGGCCGCGACACCTCCAACATGCAGTTAAGGATCAGCTCCTCAAAGCACCCGCGGCAGGGCTAGCAGCGGCGACAAATGTCCCAGTGAAGCGATTATTTTCCTTAGTAAATTTCACCCTTTTGGTATGAGAAACCTGCACGCAGAAAGGGCCTTGTCACGGTTGGTCGCACCCTTACTTTGTTTCGAGTCCTCTCAAGAACCTAAGCGGTCGTACTAACTGCGCCAAGATACCTTGCCGGAGGCTACGCCCCCAGCGGGCTGACCAGGACCTGTTCTTTCGAGCACTCGTGGCGGGGTTGTATGCACCGACAAGGTCGGTTGCACCAAGGTAGCTTGCCGACAGCGGCGCTCCCAGCAGGCTGCTGAGGATCCGTCCTCTAAACACTCACGGCAGGGCTGTAAGCACTGATAGGTGCCTAGTACAATGTAGGGTTTTCTTTCACCATACAAGGAGACAATAGACAAGGAAAATAACATATATTTTTATTCATGATAATATGATATATTACATTGATAGTGGTCGTCGTACTAACTTAAGATAATTTTGTCTTATGCGACAAGGCGACACCTACAAGAAAAGAAAAGCAAGGCCTGCGGCAAGGGCCCAGGTTGGTCCTCCCTGGACCAACATTGAGCAGAGGAGAACGCAACCGGAAGGGATGATGAAGCCGGGGTCCACAAGCCTCCTGGAAGATGAGGCAGCGTCGGATCTACCGGCAAGTCCGCCCCACCGGAGAGGAGAGACGCGAGCTGACGGTGATGGTGCAGCCGGCGGTTAGTCAGAGGTCAGGTCCTCGTACTCTGTTTTGACCCTCCGAGGCCCGGACCATTCGCCACTGCCGCTGCCGTCACTCTCCTCCTCGTCGCTATCGCGCGAGGAAGGACTTTCAGTCCCGCTCAAGCTCTCTTCACAGCAGCTGAGGCACACACCTGAGCTCCCATATACCTTGATGGAGAGGAGGTTGGCCCCCACCATCTTGAAGCGAAAAATATGCCCATCCCAGAGATTGTGGGCACGGGTGAAGCTCTTCTACCCGCGCCCAAGGAGAAGGACGCGAGGCACTGGATACTCCAAGTCCACCCGCACGACGCCATTACAGCAGCCGTGCGCGTGCAGCCACAACTCATGTGACTTATCCTCCTCCATCACTCTGGCGAAGGCGCTGGGGAGGCGGAGACGGGTCCGGATGGGGCCGTGCATCTTGACGAGGAACTCCAGTGTCGTCCCCTCCACATGAGTCCCCACGGGGGGAGGGTCTGGCATCGAGGGAGGTGCTGGAGCGACGCTCCTCCCCCCCGCCCGCGGCCCCTCATCCCTATTCCAACGCGGGCGCTCAGGCCATCCTCCGCATCAGCTGCTCAAGCGGTGGCATGATCTGAGCGGGAACCTCGGACCGTTGAGGCGGAAGACGGGGCTGCCCTCTCCCTCTGGCCATTGTCGAGGGCAAACACAGTTCGAGGTGAAAGGGGAAGGATGGGCACTGGACAAATGCGTTCTTGGAGGAAGGATGAGCGTTACCCTTTGTAATCCCCCAGCTTTATAGAGAGGAACGGGGAGGCCAACGCTCCCCCACCTCCAAGAGCCGCCACCCACTTCCACCAATCCGCTCGCCCACGTTCACGGGCGAACAAACGGCCGCCCCGTTCCTCTAATTCAGGGTGCGGTGGTTGTCCACCCTAGACTGGACTTTAAGTCCCACGCGCCATGTGCCAGGCCCCCGCCATGCATGCCGCATGCGTGGCAGAAACGGACAATCACGGTAGGTCCGCCCAACGCGCGGGATACTCAGCCACCCCACGCACGACTCCCACGTCGCGCATTCAAGGGCGCGTAACGGGAATACGGAGCAGCCGAAGTGAATCCCAACAACGCCTCAAGTCCCAGCCGCGCGTGCGCGTGCACTGTTTGGGCCTAGGCCAACAACGCCTCGCACACGTGTGTGGCCTAGGCCATGGGGCTCCTGTCAGTGCGCTAAAGAATGGGCCTTTAGCGCCAATGACTTGTGCACGAACCGTAGTAGCCACGCCCGCGTCAGGTGATGACACACAAGTGTAGGGGACCACAACAGTTTTCGAGGGTAAGAGTATTCAACCCAAATTTATTGATTCGCCACAAGGGGAAGCGAAAGAATATTCTCAAGTATTAGCAGGTGAGTTTTCAATTCAACCACACCTGAAATATTAGTGTCTGCAAGCAAAGTATCAGTACCAAAGTAGTATGATAGCAACGGTGCCAGAAACAGGTCTGTTGACGGCAGACTATTCCTAACTTGTTGTATCAATGGCGCCAGTAAAGTGTTGCAGCAAGAAACAACAAAGTAGCAAGTGATAGCAGCAGTGACAGCAGTAGCAGTAGAGCAACAGTAACAGCAGTGACAACAGTAGCAACAGGAGAGCAAGTAACATTAGTAGCGACAAGGTAACAGCAGCAACAAAGTAACGTAGCAAGGACCAGTAGTAAAAGACTCGTAGGCAGTGGATCGATGATGGATGATTATGCCGGATGTGATTCATCCTGTAACAGCTATAACACGGAGAGATATGTAACTAGCTCCCGTTCGTCAATCTAATGTAGGCATGTATTCCGTATGTAGTCATACGTGCTTAGGGAAAAGAACTTGCATGACATCTATTGTCCATCCCTCCCGTGGCAGCGGGGTCCTAATGGAAACTACGGGATATTAAGGTTCTCCTTTTAATAAAGAACCAGACCAATGCATTAACACGTGGTGAATACATGAACTCCTCATACTATGGTCATCTCCGGGAGTGGTTTTGCCTATTGTCACTCCGGGGTTGCCGGGTCATAACACATAGTAGGTGACTACAACTTGCAAGATAGGATCTAGAACACACATATATTGGTGACAACATAATAGGCTCAGATCTAAAATCATGGCACTCGGGCCCTAGTGACAAGCATTAAGCATGGCAAAGTAGTAGCAACATCAATCTCAGAACATAGTGGATACTAGGGATCAATCCCCGTCAAATATAACTTGATTACATGATAGATCTCATCCAACTCATCACCATCTAGCCAGCCTACGATGAGATTACTCACGAACGGTGAAGAGCATCATGGAATTGTCGATGGAGGAAGGTTGATGATGACGATGGTGACGATTTCCCCTCTCCGGAGCCCAAAACGGACTCCAGATCTGCCCTCCAGATGAAGAACAGGAGGTGGCGGCGCCTCCGTTTTGTAAAACGCGATGAATCCTTCTCTCTGTTTTTTTTCCGGGCGAGACGGAATAGATAGAGCTGAGTTTGGAGGCGGTGGCGCCACGTGGGCCCCACAAGCCCTCACGGCGCGGCCTGGGGGGTGGCTGCGGCCCAGGGGCTTGTTGCCCACTGGCACACCTCCTCCGGTGGATCTTTGCGCAAGTATTTTTCATTAATTCCAGAAAAATTCTCCATAAATTTTCAGGTCATTCCGAGAACTTTTATTTCTGCACAAAAACAACACCATGGCAATTTTGTTGAAAACAGCGTTAGTTCGGGTTAGTTCCATTCAAATCATGCAAGTTAGATTCCAAAACAAGGGAAAAAGAGTTCGGAAAAGTAGATACGACGGAGACGTATCAACTCCCCCAAGCTTAAAGCCTTGCTTGTCCTCAAGCAATTCAGTTGACAAACTGAAAGAGACAAAAGAAAAACTTTGACGAACTTTGTTTGATCTTGTGGTTGCAACTGTGTCTAACTCAAAACCAGAATTTCAGGAAGATCACAAGCAAACCACATAAGCAAATGACATCTAGGTCTCACGGTAAACTCATATCAATGGCATAATCAGCTAGCGAGCAAATAATAGTAAGTCTCAAACGTCAACACTTCAATCAAAACAACATGAATCAGTACGAATAGATGGTATCTCGCTAGCTCCTTCTGATACCGCAAAACGTAAATGCAGAGCACCTTCAAAGACCAAGGGCTGACTAAACATTGTAATTCATGGCAAAGAAGATCCAGTCACAGTCATACTCAACACAGTTAAAAGCAAAGCATAAAAACGACAGAGGTGCTCTCTAATTGGTGCTTTTGTAAGAGGAGGAAGACTCAACATGAACATAAATAGACAGGCCCTTCGCAGAGGGAAGCATTGATTTGTAGAGGTGCCAGAGATGAAGCTTTGAAAACAGAGATAATAATTTTGGGTGGCATGCTTTCATTGTCAACGCAATGACTACGAGTTCTCAACATCTTCCACGCTACACAAGCTATAGGCGGTTCTCAAACAGAAAAGTAAAGTTTTGACTCCCCCACCACCAATCAATCACACTCCACGGCTAGCCGAATCCTCGGGTACCGTCCATACCAACATCAATCCTGGGCAAGTTTTGTTTTCATTTATCTTTTCGATTTGAGCATGGAACTGGGAATTCCAATTACCGGCCCTTTCTCGTGAATGATAGTGAATAGACACATATCGAGGATAACACGCCTAGCATGGAAGATACCAATAGCCCCCTGTCACCACATGAGCGGTTCGAGCATGCAAAACAGATTATTTCTTGAAGATTTAGAGAGTGACACATGCAAATTTACTTGGAACGACAAGTAGATACAATATATAGGTAGGCATGGTGGACTCACATGGAACAACTTTGGGTTTATAGAAGTGGATGCACAAGTAGTATTCCCGCTTAGTACAAGTGAAGGCTAGCAAAAGACTGGGGAGCGACCAACTAGAGAGCGACAACAGTCATCAAAATGCATTGAGATTAACTACCATTGAGTGCAAGCATGAGTAGGACACAAATCACCATGAACATGAACATAATAGAGGCTTTGTTGATTTTGTTTCTACTACATGCGTGAACATGCGCCAAGTCAAGACACTTGAAACATTCAAAGGAGGATACCATCCTATCATACTACATCATAGTCATCTCAAAATTCATGTGGGCATCCAAGACAAACCATTATAAGCTCCTAGCTAAGTAAGCATGTCATAAGCAACTATGATCTCTAAGTTGTCATTGCAAACATGTTTCTCTCACAACAAAGCTGAATCAGGCATGATGAGCTAGTCATACTTACAAAAACAAAATAGATCGAGTTCATACCAGCTTTTCCAGGCTCAGTCACTTCATCATATATCGTCATTATTGCCTTTCACTTGCACGACCAAACGATGTGAACAATAATAAGCGTGCTCATGCATTGGACTACGCTGGAATCTGCAGGCAAACAGAAAGGAGAAGATAAAGTAATATGGCTCTTTGAAAGCTAAACAGGTATGCATGCAAGAGCTAGTAAACATTGTAACCAATATCTTCTACCTTGACCCAAATAAAAAGAAAACTATTTACACAGGAAAGCTCCCAATAAGCAAAAGAAGAAGAAGAAAATATTTTTGGGTTTTCTCAAACTACACAGACACACGAACAGAAAACGAGAAAAAGAAAATAAACTAGCATGGATGATACAGTGGCAAAGTGTGAACACCGACGAACAAAGTGAAAGCATAAGCAAGAATGTAAAGTCGGTGAGAACACGTACTCCCCCAAGCTTAGGATTTTTGCCTAAGTTAGTCTACTCCCAAGGAGGTAAATAACCAGCTCCGGGGTACTCCGGAGTGGATTGAGGATGCCACTGCTGTGTGAGCTCCTCTAGCTCCCACTGATAAACTGGCATCTGGTACTCGACTGGTGGCTCGGGCACGGGCACCTGTGGTTGGGATAGGACCCAATATGTGTAGATGTTCGAGGGCATAATAATGTACCTGCCTGCATGAAGATTGAACAAAGAAGGAGCAGCCAAAGTAATAGTCTCACGAGTACCCTGACAAAATACCAGGTTATAAATCATCCTTCTACTTATATCTCTATCAAGAAAGTCATGGCGAACCATGCTATCATAATCTAGATATCTCTCGGGAAGAAGAACCTCTTCTTCCTCTTCCAGTCTAATAGGTATCTCAAAGTGTCTAGCAAGACGGGTAGCATAGGTACCTCCATAGACAATGCCCTTAGAACGGTTCAGGTTCAACCGTTGATCTACTATAGCGCCCAAGCTATAAGTTTTATCATTATAAAGGGCTTCACGCAAGACCGCAAGATCTGGGGAACTAAGTGACCCAGCCTTCCCACGACCAATCAAACATTTTCCCACAAATAATGAGAAGTACCGAAGCACGGGAAAATGAATGCTAGCAGCTCTAGTGCAAGACACTCCTCTCTCCTCTCCTACAGCAATTGTACCGATGAAAGCTTCCAAGTCCCGTGGACGAGGTTCATGAATATCCCCAACGTAAGTTAATTTGCAAACATTGCAAAAATCTTGAAGTGACATGCGCTGGGGGATATCATTAAGTTTGAACTCAACCATAGGGGCATTCTTCCTCAGATAGAAGTTAAAGCTTTGTCCGAAGATATTAGTGAGGAGGAGTTATTGCGGACACTTATCTTCAATGAAGGCGGTAAGGCCTGCGTTTTCCACCAAGTGATAAAAGTACTCATAAATTCCAGCGGCGCGTAAGAACATGTCGCTTGGCCAGTCGAAAGCTCGAACTTCTGCAACTCGAGGGACCAGATACTTGGGCTTCTTCTCACTCCCATCATCCTTGGGGTCACGGCTTGAGGAACCTCTTAAGAACGTTCTCATCTTTTCCGTTTTCTATCTCTGAAAATTTCTCAAATTTTTACTGACTCTAAGGAAAAGTGAATAAGGCTAAAAAAAACTCGTAGCAACTACTCCCACAAGTGCCTAGAGGCCATATTACGCACCAAAACTACTTGGGACCAGCTGGAATCAGCATGCAAAGCTCAAGAACATGGTCACCAAGGCAGCAAAAATACGCAGAGTATAAGGCACTAGAGCAAAAACTAATTGGACCAATGGAGCAGTCACTTACCAAGGAGTAATTTCCCCAAACCAGTTCGGAGAATGGTGATTTGAGCAAAGAGATCGAAAATCCCAGCAAGAGGAGGAAGAACACGTGTTTGAGGTGCGAAACGATTTTTGCTCGAGGTAAGAGAACCAGATGAGAGCAAGAATGTGTGGAAGGGGTGCCTGTGGGCCCCACAAGCCTGGGTGGCGTGGACAGGGGGGTGCCCGGGCCCCTAGGGCTTGTGACCCACTGGTGTGGCCCCCAGACAAGCTCTTTGTCTTAGAATTTTTCTAAAATTCCAGAAAAAACCATACTTGATTTTCAGGACGTTCGGAGAACTTTTATTTTAGGGGTACTTTTCTACCGGACGCTAAAACAGAAAACAGGGAAAACTAAACTAAACCTATCATTTTTCTTCTAAGCAACGGAAGGTGAAAGCTTGGAACAGAGGTTTGTGACAACTCGATTAATCCATTTCATGGTCATCGAAAGAAATCCGTCGATGAGGTTGATCAAGTCTCCTTGACAAACTTTTTCGAATCGCAAAAGAGAGTGGAGAATTTTTGAATAGTCACTAGGTCACCTCAATGGGGATGTGTAGTTCCCCAACAAGCAAATCATACTTCATCTTGACATGAGGAATAGGGCATTCAAAGCTCCCAATAAGAATCGATGAAGTTTTTTCGATACTATTGATGCAATGTACTCGATATTGTTTCTTCGGAAAGTGCACGGTATGCTCATTTCCGTTGACATGGAAAGTGACATTGCCTTTGTTGCAATCTATAACAGCCCCTGCAGTGTTTAAAAAGGGTCTTCCAAGGATGACCGCCATGGCATCGTCCTCGGGAATATCCAAGATAACAAAGTCTGTTAAGATAGTGAGGTTAGCAACCACAACAGGCACATCCTCGCAAATGCCGATAGGGAAAGCAGTTGATTTGTCGGCCATTTGCCGAGAGATTTCAGTGGGTGTCAACTTATCCAGTTCAAGTATACGATAAAGAGATAGAGGCATAACACTAACACCGGCTCCAAGGTCGCATAAAGCAGTTCTAACATAGTTACCTTTAATGGAGCAAGGTATAGTGGGCACACCGGGATCACCTGGTGTCTTAGGGGTTCCACCCTTGAAGGTATAATTAGCAAGCATGGTGGAAATCTCAACCTCAGGTATCCTCCTCTTATTAGTCACAATATCCTTCATGTACTTAGCATACGGAGACATTTTGAGCATATCTGTCAAACACATTTGCAGAAAGACAGGTCTGATCATTTCAACAAATCGTTCAAAATCCTCATCATCCTTTTTCTTGGATGGTTTGGGTGGAAATGGCACGGGTTCTGAACCCATGGTTCCCTTTCTTTACCGTGCTTCCTAGTAGTGAAGTCATTCTTATCATATCTTCTATTCTTAGGCTATGGGTTATCAAGATCAACAGGTTCAATCTCCACATCCTTATCATTGCTAGGTTGAGCATCTTTATGAACATCACTATTGATATTATCATTAGGCTCATGTTCATCACCATATTGTGTTTCAGCATCAGAGACAGAGGCATCGTTTGGACTCTCAGGGGTAGCAACAACAGGGTTGCTAGCGTGCATGTTCCTATCACCTTTCTTCTTCTTTCTAGGATGACTAGGTGCATCAGTGCTAACTCCTTGAGAATCTTGTTCAATTCTCTTCGGATGCCCCTCAGGATACAAAGGTTCCTGGGTCATTCTACCGCCTCTAGTGATGACTCTAACGAAATTTTCATTCAACTCATTGAGCAAGTCATTCTGAGCTTTAAGTACTTGTTCTACTTGAGTAGTAACCATAGAGGCATGTTTACTCAAGAGCTTAAGATCATTGACATTTTTGTCCACATAAGCAGTTAAATGACTAAGCATACGAGCATTCTGTTTCAATTGTGTGCTAACATAATTATTGAAGATTTGTTGTTTGGCAACAAAGTTATCAAATTCATCCAGGCATAAGCTAGAAGGTTTATCAAAAGGAATATCACTGTCATCAAACCAACACAGAGAATTTACTTCTACTACCTGTATCGCGTTATCAAGACCATGGATCTCTTCGATAGGTGGTAGATTTTTTACATCTTCAGATTTAATGCCTTTCTCTCCATAGATTTCTTGGCTTCTTGCATATCTTCAGGACCGAGGAATAGAATACCTCTTTTCTTCGTAGTTGGCTTTGGGGGTGGTTCGGGAAAGTTCCAAGCATTCTCATTGCACAAGATGTTATTCAATACGATCTCAGCTTGTTGTACGGTTCGTTCCCTAAAAACACAACCGGCACAACTATCTAGGTGGTCTTTGCAAGCATCGGCAAGTCCATTATAGAATATGTCAAGTATTTCATTCTTCTCAAGAGGGTGATCAGGCAAAGCATTCAGTAGCTGGATGAGCCTCCCCCAAGCTTGTGGGAGACTCTCTTCTTGAGCTTAAGCAAAGTTGTATATTTCCTGCAAGGCAGCTTGCTTCTTATGGGCAGGGAAATATTTTTCAGAGAAGTAGTAGACCATATCCTGGGGGCTACACACACATCTAGGAGCAAGAGAAGTGAACCAAGTCTTAGCATCATCCTTTAGCGAGAAAGGAAACAACTTGAGGATATAGTAGTGGCGGATTTTTTCCTGACTAGTGAATAGGGTGGCTATATCGTGCAGTTTGGTAAGATGGGCTACAACCGTTTCGGACTCATAACCGTGAAACGGATCAGATTCGACCAGAGTGATTAACTCAGGGTCGACAGAGAATTCATAATCCTTATCGGTCACAAAGATAGGCGAAGTAGCAAACTTCGGGTCGTATTTCATCCTAGTGTTCAGAGATTTTTCTTTCCACTTGAGAAATAGTTTCTCAACATCATAGCTATCCTTACACGCAAGAAAATCCCCAGCTATCACTCCTTCCATAACATAGCGCTCAGGCATAACAGGCAATTCAGGCATAGTAGCAGGTTCTACTTCAATAGTATAAGTAGTTTCAGAAGTATCATCACATCTAGGAGCAACTCTAGCAATTTGTGCATCAAGGAATGCACCTAGTGGCAAAGCATTATCAAGCATGGCATCATCAGGCAAAGTAGTATCAAGCATAGCATCATCAGGCATAGTATCAAGCATAGCATCATCATAGGCATCATGGGAAGCAGAACTAGCATCATCAAGCACCGTAGTATCAAGCACAGGCGACATATCAAGATTTCTAGCACGAGGCGGTGTCGCAAACTTACTCAAAACTGAAGGTGAATCAAGTGCAGAGCTAGATGTTCGTTCCTTACCAGTCCTCGTAGTGGAAGGAAAGATTTCAGTTCTTCGATCTTTCGGATTCCTCATAGTGATTAGCAGACGTCAATCCCAAGTGACTCAGAGTATAGTTGTGCTTACCCGGCAACGGCGCCAAAAAAATGTCTTGATGACCCACAAGTGTTCGGGATCGCAACAGTTTTCGAGGGTAGAGTATTCAACCCAAATTTATTGATTCACCACAAGGGGAAGCAAAAAAATATTCTCAAGTATTAGCAGCTGAGTTGTCAATTCAACCACACCTGAAAGATTAGTGTCTACGAGCAAAGTATCAGTAGCAAAGTAGTATGATAGCAACGGTGCCAGAAACAGGTCTGTTGACGGCAGCCTATTCCTAACTTGATGTAGAGTGTTGCAGCAAGGAACAGCAAATTAGCAAGTGACAGCAGCAGTGACAGCAGTAGCACCTGAGCAACAGTAACAACACTGACAGCAGTAGCAACAGTAGAGCAAGTAACAGTAGTAGCGACAAGGTAACATCAGCAACAAAGTAACGTAGCAAGGACCAGTAGTAAAAGACTTGTAGGCAGTGGATCGGTGATGGATGGTTATGCCGTATGTGATTCATCATGTAACAACTATAACACGGAGAGATATGTAACTAGCTCCCGTTCGTCAATCTAATGTAGGCATGTATTCTGTATGTAGTCATACGTGCTTAGGGAAAAGAACTTGCGTGCCATCTATTGTCCATCCCTCCCGTGGCAACGGGGTCCTAATGGAAACTATGGGATATTAAGGTTCTCCTTTTAATAAAGAACCGGACCAACGCATTAACACATGGTGAATACATTAACTCCTTATACTATGGTCATCTCCGGGAGTGGTTCCGGCTACTGTCACTCCGGGGTTGCCGGGTCATAACACATAGTAGGTGACTACAACTTGCAAGACAGGATCTAAATCACACATATATTGCCGACAACATAATAGGTTTTGATCTGAAATCATGGCACTCGGGCCCTATTGACAAGCATTAAGCATGGCAAAGTAGTAGCAACATCAATCTCAGAACATAGTGGATACTAGGGATCAATCCCTCGTCAAAACTAACTCGATTACATGATAGATCTCATCCAACTCCTCACCGTCCAGCAAGCCTACGATGAGATTACTCACGAACGGTGAAGAGCATCATGGAATTGTCGATGGAGGAAGGTTGATGATGACGATGGCGACGATTTCCCCTCTCCAGAGCCCAAAACGGACTCCAGATCTGCCCTCCAGATGAAGAACAGGAGGTGGCGGCGCCTCCGTATCGTAAAACGCGATGAATCCTTCTATGTGATTTTTTTCCGGGCGAGACGGAATAAATAGAGCTGAGGTTGGAGGCGGTGACACCATGTGGGCCCCACAAGCCCTCACTGTAAGTGCATCTAGTGCCCCTTAGTGATTTTGGTGGTCTGAAGACTTATAGGTTAAGTATCTAATGTGTTTATAAGTGTATACAGGATCTATAAGTCATTGAGGAGTTTGAGATATTTGAAGAATATCGACCCCTAAAAATATATGTCTTCAGTTGAAGAAATTGGTCTGAAGCTGAAGAAATGAATCGCGAAGAATTTGCGATGAAATTGATATTCCTCATGAAGATATTGATATTGAGAAGATCGGTGGTTCCTGAAGAAAATCGTTCTGAAGAAATTGAAGCATGAAGATTTACGTTTTCTGTTTTACTTTCTTCGCATTTGATGAATAGGAACACCGTACTGTTAAAGGGGGTCAAAGTAACGCTATGGAATGAATTTCCTCATGATGCTCAACCCAAGCCAAATACTACCAAAAGCCTCAAGTGAGGAATATGAGTGACATGAGGACTCTCACAGTTGAGGGTCCCGACCGTTTCGATAGCCATGCCAAGTCAGTGGTCTTATCCACTCCAACGGTCATATTATTTAAGGGCATTAATGTCAAATCATGTCGGGATGCTCCCAGGCTATAAATAGCCGCCCCCACAACCACTGGCTGGTTGGCTGCTCCGTTAGAAACTGACACTTGTCATAAGAGCAACCCAAATTCCTCAGAGCTTTCGAGAGTAAATCATCAGTGAGGAAATACACCACCCACCGAAACCACAAACCAAACCTAGTGATTGAGCATCACTGAAGAAGTTGTTCCTTTGTGGGACTGAAGCCTCCAGACGGTTAGGCGTCATGGTCTAGAGCAATCCAGCAGTCAATTGTGGATCGCCGGGTGACCGAGTTTGTGAGGGTTTGGAAGTCTGCCCTGAAGACTTACCACGAGTGTTGGGCGAGGACTGTGTGTCCTTAGCTCAAGGAGAATACGGTAGGGACTGTGTGTCCCGGGACTGGGTGTCCTTTGGTTTCATTACCAAGCCGCTCCAAACCAGATGTACAACTGTCAGAGCAGTTGGAACTGGGTCATCAACAACAGTCTTCACCAAGAATCGGGTTCTAATTCCTCAACTAATTACATTCTCTGTATTATGTGTTGATGACATTCACTGTGACTGTTTGAAGAATTTGCTGAAGACTTTCTCTGAATTTCCTCAACCCCAAATTCTTCACTTGAGTTAATCATCATCTGTATTCTGCGTGCCTGCTTACTTGGCAATCTGTTTTCATAATCTTCACTCTGCAATACTGCTGTTGTGAACGATTGCACGACTGATCCTTAACTGTTTCCGCTGTAAGTTAGTCATCAGTGAGGAATTTCCTCAAAAGGAATTTCCTCAGTGATGAAATTCTAAAAATCTCCTATTCACCCCCCTCTAGTCAATATAACGCACTTTCAATTGGTATCAGAGCAAGGTACTCCCTTGTTCTGTGTGATTTTGGTTTAACCACCTGGAGTTTTAGTTATGTCGACTGCAGGCATGTTTAAGGTGACTTCAACATGTCCTACCTACGAGGGAAAGAATTTTCCCTTCTGGAAGAACAAAATGCAAATGCATCTACAAGCTATAGACAATGATCTCTGGTATATTGTGGAAAATGGTGTCCCCATCATTTCTGCTAGTGTCACTGCAGCTGATGTGAAGAAATTCAAGCAACTCGATTCTCAAGCGAAGAACATCATCTGTGGTCATCTGAGCCCTGGCCAGTTTGGAAGAGTAAGTGCCTTAGGCTCTGCAACACTGATCTGGGAGAGACTGTGCAAGGTAAATGAAGGAGTATCAACCCAACGCGACTCTCGTGTTGATATTCTTCGCAATCTCTTCAATCGCTTCAAGAGACATGACAATGAAAGCTGCCAAGACACCTTTGATCGCCTCACTGACATATCAAATGAACTGCAAGCACTGGGAGCTCGAGACATCACCGATCACGAAGTTGTGAAGAAACTGCTGAGATCTTTGGATTCTTCATTTGACACTTTAGTTCTGATGATCCATGAAAGACCAGACTACAAGATGCTAGATCCTGCTGATATCCTTGAAAGGCTAAATACTCATGAATTCCAGCTTGAAGAAAAGAGAGATCTATATGGACAAAGCTATTCCAGACCACGTGCACTGAAGGCAAGAGCAATTTCCTCATCTGAAGAAGAAGACACAGATGACAGCAGTTGTGACCCTGAAGAATTTGGTCAGGAACTTGCAATGCTTGTGAGGAAATTCCAGAGATTTACACGACGAGGCCAGTTCGGTAAATCATCAAGAAGAGACATGAGGAAATCAGAATCTACATCTGAGGACTACAAGAAACGGACCTGTCACAAGTGCAAGAAATCAGGTCATTACATTGCTGATTGTCCTCGCTGGGGAAAGGAATCAAAGAAGAAGAAATACAAGGATGACAGTTCAGATGACTCAAAGAAGAAGAAGAAATCTTCAAAATCCTCATCTTCAAAGTCCTCCTCACACAAGAAGACTAGCTTCAGAAAGGCTCGGGCACTTATTGGCAAGGAAATGGATTCCGAGGCAGAATCAGAAGAATGTGATGATGAAGAAGGCTCTGGAGAAGATTCAGAATCCGGACAGGCTAGTCTTGCACTAGCAACCAATTTCGTCAGCAAGTCAATCTTCAATCTTGAAGAAAATGAGTGCACCATCCATACTGATGACTATGCTGATGACTTTTCTCCAACCTATTGCTTCATGGAAAAAGGTTCAAAGGTATCACATAATGCCTCCTCATATGATTCAAGTGACTGTGAACATGATGATTACAAAAAACCCAGTTACAGTAAACTTGCCATCATTGCCACTAAACAACAAACTGCTCTGGAAAAGCTTCAAAAACTGCTAGACAAAAGTGATGATCTGTTGAATGATGAAATGAATCTTAATCAAATCCTCGCTGATGACATGAAAAATCCTCAGTCTAGATTTGATATTCTTCAGGATCGTTATGATACACTCCTCACTGATCATGAGAAGCTTTCCTACGAATTTCTTCAAAGGAAGCTTGATCTTGAGAAGCTGAGGATGTCTTATGATGATCTTCGTATGGAAAATGATTCATTACTAGCTCAACAGATCAGCGCTAGTCAAGTTGAATTTATTCCTCCATGTATTAAATGCATTGATCGTGAAACTGCTAATTCTTCACCAGAATCTTCAAATGCTACCACTGCTACAAATACTTCAACTGCACCTGTTGTGTCTATTTCCTCACTTGAGGAAAACACAAATGTCACTGATGAAAATGCAGGGTTGAAGGAATTGTACGTGACAGGCATGTACAAAAGCCTCAAAGGACATCAAATCCTTTGTGATGTGCTCAAAAAGCAGATCTTGAACAGGAACCCGAGGAAAGAAGGAATTGCCTTTGAGAGGAAATTGAATGCTGATGGATCTTATTGGAAACCTGAGCAGTATCCCAAAACCTCATGGGTTGCTGCTACTGGGCCTCCTTTTGATCCATCTAATCTAACTGGCTTCTCATGTGAATTATCCTCTTCCTCGGATGAGTCATTTGACTCCAACTATAAACTGTTCAAAGATCAATCTGGTGAAGTATTTGCTCGATATGTTGGAACTAACTGCAGGAATGGCCCTCCTCTGAGGAAAATCTGGGTTCCCAAAAGTTGTCTTGAAAATCTTCAAGTAAATGTCCTCATGACATCACGTCTGAAGAATCTGAACCCCAGATCAAATTCCTCAGGAGGACCAAAGTCTTCAAGAGGATCAAAATCCTCAACTGGTCAAAACTATGCTCATACCCGTGCTTATGCGTCTAACATGCAGGGAAACTACAAGGAATATGATTATGAGCTCTATTCTTCAAGTCATTATGTTCATAAATCCTCAAACCAGTTCTCTGCATACTCATATGAGTACTTTAACCCCCCTACTGTTAAGAGAAGTGCATTAGCTTCAATGCCACCTTTCTCATATGGTGCTCGCAGGATGATGAACGCTTTGCCACCCCTTCAGATGTGGGTGCTGTAGAAATCAAACTAATCACTTCTGCAGATCAGGTCTCCAGATGAAAATCATCATCTGAAGAATTTGCTGGAGACCTGAGGAAATGCTTGATAGGACGCAAGCTAATGATTGATGAAATAGAAATATTTCACACGTCCTTACATTTCTGTTATGATGAAATTAGTATCATATTCTTCAAATTTGAAGCATATGAGATGGTAAGCTGTACTAATTCATCTGCAGGATGACAAACCCAAAAATACTGAGTGGGTTCTCGATAGTGGCTGCACACATCACATGACTGGTGATAAAAGCCTACTGATGAATATGCCACTAACTCCATCACCTCTGAAGCAAATCACATATGCTGATAAAAGTAAAAGCAAGGTATTGGGACTTGGCAAAGTAGCTATTTCCAAGGATAGGCATATGGACAAAGTGATGCTTGTTGAATCCCTTGGTTTTAACCTCATGTCAGTCTCGATGCTTTGTGATCTTGATATGATTGTTATCTTTGGTAGATATAGATGTGTAGTCATCATGGAATCTGACATCTCCAAAGTCTTCGAAGGTGTAAGAAGAGGGGATTTGTACATTGTTGACTTCTCTACAGGTCCTCAACCAGCCACTTGCTTACTAGCAAAAACCTCAGAAGGATGGCTGTGGCACCGAAGACTAGGTCATGCAGGCATGAGGAATTTGCACACACTTGCAAAGAAGAAGCATGTCATTGGCATCGAATCAGTCAAATTCCTCAAGGATCATCTATGTGGTGCTTGTGAATCTGGGAAAATGACCAGATCCAAGCATCCCTCCAAAACCATCATGACCACTACCCGTCCATTTGAATTGCTTCATATGGATTTGTTTGGACCTACTCACTATGCAACACTAACCAATGCAGCATCTCTATATGGCTTTGTCATAGTTGATGATTATTCCAGATACACTTGGGTGCATATCATAGTGTATAAAACTGAAGTGCAGGAAATCTTCAAACTATTTTCTTCAAGGGCCTCGACGAACTTCGGCATCAAGATCAAACATATTAGGAGTGATAATGGAACCGAGTTCAAAAACACTGGTCTTGATGATTATCTTGATGAACTTGGTATTACTCACGAATTGTCTGCTCCTTATACTCCTCAGCAGAATGGTGTTGTCGAAAGAAAGAACAGGACTCTGGTTGAAATGGCAAGAACTATGCTTGAAGAATATCAGACTCCTCGTCGCTTCTGGCCTGAAGCAATCAACACTGCATGTCATATCATCAACAGGGTATATCTTCACAAATTCCTCAAGAAAACCTCATATGAACTCCTCACTGACAAGAAACCCAATGTAAGTTATTTCAAAGTCTTCGGTGCAAAATGCTGGAGTAAAGATCCTCATCATAGCTCGAAATTTGCACCTAAGGCACATGAAGGTTTTATGCTCGGTTATGGAAAGGACTCGCACACCTACACAGTCTTCAACAACTATCACAACAAAGTTGTTGAGACTGTAGATGTGCGGTTCGATGAAACTAATGGCTCGCAAAGAGAGCAATTGCCTTCTGATCCAGATAAGCTGTCTCCTGAGGAAGCAATAAAGCTTAAGCCTACTGAAGACATTGTTCCCACTGAGGAAATTGGTGAAGAAACAATCCCCATCGCTGATGAAAGTCAAGAAGATGCTCCTGAGGAAATTGCAACAGCAACACTTCCTCAGACCAGACAAAATCCTCAACCAGCTCAATCGAGGATTGCAAATGAAGTAGAACTTGACAAAATCCTCAACGACATCAACGCGCCAGGTCCTCTCACTCGCTCAAAAGCTTCACACTTAGTTAAATTTTGTGGGCATTTTTCTTTTGTATCTATCACAGAACCCTCAAAAGTACCTAAGGCTTTTCTGGAACCGGAGTGGATCCAAGCCATGCAAGACGAACTTCTTCAATTCAAGCTGAATGACGTATGGGAGCTCGTCAAACGACCAGATCCTCGCAAGCATAACATAATCAGCACCAAGTGGATTTTCCGAAACAAGCAAGATGAGGACGGTCAAGTGGTGAGGAACAAGGCACGACTTGTAGCCCAAGGCTACACCCAGGTTGAAGGAATAGATTTCTATGAAACTTTTGCACCTGTTGCTAGACTTGAAGCTATTCGAATCCTACTTGCTTATGCTAATCATCATAACATCATCTTATATCAAATGGATGTGAAAAGTGCATTCCTCAATGGTAAGCTTGAGGAAGAAGTATATGTTGCTCAGCCCCCAAGTTTTGAGGATCCAAAGAATCCAGACAAAGTCTTCAGACTCAAAAAGGCTCTGTATGGCCTCAAGCAAGCCCCTCGGGCATGGTATGATACATTGAAGGAATTCCTCATGAAGAAAGGCTTCAAACCTGGTTCACTCGATCCAACTCTTTTCACAAAATCTTATGATAATGAACTGTTTGTATGTCAAATATATGTTGATGATATCATATTTGGCTGTACTAACAAAAGACACAGTGATGAATTTGCCTATATGATGAGTGAAGAATATCAGATGTCTATGATGGGGGAGCTGAAATTCTTCTTAGGTCTTCAAATTCGTCAACAAAGCAATGGAATCTTCATATCACAGGAGAAATACCTCAAGGATGTTCAGAGGAAATTCGACATGCATGAATGCAAAGGTGCCAAGACTCCAATGCCTACCAACGGTCACCTCGACACTGATGAAAATGGTAAAGATTTCGATCAGCAGGTATACCGTTCTATGATTGGCTCTTTATTGTATCTATGTGCATCTAGGCCAGACATAATGCTTAGCATTTGCATGTGTGCACGTTTTCAAGCAAAACGGAAGGAATCACACCATAAGGCTGTGAAACATATTCTTCGATACCTAGCTCACACACCAACACTAGGATTATGGTATCCCAAGGGCTCCAATCTTCATCTGGTAGGGTATTCTGATTCAGACTATGCTGGTGACCGTGTGGATCGCAAGTCAACTTCTGGCACATGCCATTTCCTCGGAAGATCAATGGTTTGCTGGTCCTCAAAGAAGCAGAACTGCGTATCACTCTCCACTGCCGAAGCTGAGTACATTGCTGCTGGTTCTTGCTGTGCTCAATTACTATGGATGAAGCAAACCCTCAAGGACTACGGCATCAACATGAAAAATGTGCCTCTCGACTGTGACAATGAGAGTGCTATCAAGATTGCCTATAACCCAGTACAACACTCGAAGACCAAGCACATCCAGATTCGTCATCATTTTCTTCGGGACCATGTCCTCAAGGGCAATATCCTCATCGACCATGTGAAGACTGATGATCAACTGGCTGATATCTTCACTAAGCACTTGGATGAGAAAAGGTTTTGCAAGTTGCGGTGTGAGCTAAATATCTTAGAGTCTTCAAATGTTTTGTAAAAACATGCTCACATCCTAACACTTATGCAAAGTTGATGACTTAGATGTGCAACACATGATGAAACGATTTTCTTCAACCAATAAAGAAAGTCACTCTGAATGTGAAGAAATTAACGAAGAAATTGATTCTCAGGGCCCTACGACAATTGTACGCGGCGTCTGTAATCAACATTCTTATATGGTGGGCAACGCCACCGCCCAATGTGAAATTCCTCAAGTTGATTTTCTTCAAATGATCAAATTCCTCACAATGCATTTTTTCTTCAAAACAACTGTTCTTCATTGAGATGATCTATTACAAAATCTTCAAAAATACTTGATGACTTTCATTTGCCTAGGTAGACTGTGATTTCTAGTCCTCAACAGCATTCACTTATTGCTATTTCTTCAAGTTGATGTTTCTGCTAAGTGAATGTGATCGGACCCTATTTTCCCTCTATGCTATACTTATCCAGTCTATTCAATTCTTCATATGCGTTCTACTTGAAACTTTGTTGAAAATCCTCACTGCATCCTTGTCAGCTGATGATTTTGTAACAAAAATCCTCAAATCTTCGAAAAATTGTTTTCTTCAAAGGAACAATAACTGAACCCCCACTTCCCACGATTGGATAGCCACGACCTCCACTATCTCCACCGCATCGTACGGGAGCTACACGTGTCCTGTGGAGACGTAGAGGCAAGGGCTATTCGGTCCAAAACTTTCGCGCCAAACAGTAACTTTCGGGCTATAAATATGTCCTTATCCCCCTCGGTATCATCTTCTTCGCCTCATCGCTCTCCTGCCACAGCACACCGAACCCTAGCGCCACCGCTGGTAGTCTTGTCGCCGGCAAGGAAGAGCTTCACTGCCTCAACCTTCTCGCCGCCAGGATCACGCCGGAGTCGGAACATCTACGTCCGCCGCCGTCGTAGACGTCCTCTGCTGCCAAGTTAGGGTGCATTGGACACTTGACCGAAGAGCCTCTCCAACACCACCTTTTTGTGTTCTTCGTTCGCACCTTCCAGGGTAATTATATCCCATTTTTACAACAGATTAGATCTGAAATTTTACCTCTCCCATGTGAAATCTGTTTTTCCTCAAGATACGATGCGCACATGATTCCTCAAACACTATCCATCACCACCATCATTGATGAACTAGCTAAGCATCTAAGATTTTCACGAGATTCCTCAATTTTGCGAATTTTCGGATCTGTACAACTCTGGAACCCAAGAACAGAATGCTTAAGAAAATTCCTCAACCACTGGTTATAATTCCTCAAACTGTCAAACTTTTCCATTTTCTTCAAATCTGAGAACGCATATGACCTCTCCAAATTCCTCGCAACTATACTCTGTTCACAGGTACACACATGTCAGCTGATGAATCTCTCGGTTCTCATCACATTAACTCATTTCCAGCGTTTCTGGAAGAAACTCTTCAAGGCTCATCAGAATCCTCAAGAGTTCAAAATCCTCAGAAAGTTCCTCGTCTGAAGAAAATGGAGGAAGAAAGGAAACAGAAGGGAGGAAAGAAACTGGAGCAGAACACAGCTGTTGATATTCCTGATGACATATACCTGGACTATTGCACGCGTGATGATGAACCTGAGACTATGCCTAAAAGAAAGATTAGGCTGCAGAAAATTGAACGCAGATGGGCAAAGGAGTGGAAGGAGTACAGGTTTGTGACTCCAAAATATGCGAAGAAATTCGCTTTGAAGCCTCCTGGCAGAAGGGCCCCACTTGAGGATCATCAAGTAGCTCATCCCTCAAGTCTTATGACACTTGATGACTACCCAGATGAAAAAGAAAGGCATCTGGCCAAGCTCAAGAAGCAAGCAGAAACAACAGTGAAGAAATTTCATGAATCCTGAGCTGCTGCCTCCGGTGCTGCTCATTCCTCAGCAGCAGAAACCTCAGGCTCCGAGATTCCTCAACCAAAGTCTGTGCCAACAAAGCCAAAAGCTTAAAAACCCCAAGAGAAGTCTGCACAGACTTCTGTCACCAAACCCTCAGCTCCAAAACCCTCGGTTCCAAAACCGTCAACACCAAAACCATCAGCGCCAAAAGCCTCAGCACCAATCGCATCTACACCAAAGTCCTTAGCTCCACCTCCAAAGCCAGTACAGAAGAAAGTCGTGAAGACTACGACTGCCAGCTCTAGCTCCTCACTCCCAGCTGCAACAAGCTCGGAGACAAAGTCTTCAACACCCCTTTTGAAGACTTTCACAACAACTGAACCTGCACCTCTGCCCAGCCCCAGCAAAATCATCACAGTCCCATCTGCATCAGAGGGAAGTGATGAATATGATGATGAAACTCTGGAATCCATCATCAGGAACAAGCAAGAAAGGGTAGCTGAAGCATCAGGCAGTGCTATTCCTCTCGCGATGGACCCCAAGGTCCTCCTCGACTTCATCAATGTGTGGTATGAAGACCCAAACACACCCATTGATGATTTGAAACTTCCTCCTGGTGTCAGCCACATGGTGGCTACCTTCATAAACGAAGCCGAGTGGAAGGAACAGAAGGCCAAGCAGGCAAAGATTGCAAAGGCCAGAAAGAAGAAATTCCTCAGGCAAAATGTTCTCAAGGTGACGCCTGAAGCATTGGTGTCCACCCAGGCACAGCTGCAAGTCTTGACTGACAAGTGTGAGAAACTGTCAGACCGCACAAGCATCAAACGCAATTTCATCAAGCTAGCCACTAGTGTTGTTGATGACTACAACAAACGTCACCCCCACCAGCACCGACTCCTCAGCCCCTGATTGAACAGCTAGAAGATGCATCTCCTGATGAGGAGGAAATTCCTCAAGCTGAGGAAGAACACTAAGAGCGCCGTGCTGATGATCCGGCTATTGAAGAAATCATCACCGAGACCGCTCCTGATGAAACTGCTCCTGATCCAGCTGCTTCATCAAAGCAGGCTGGTGACTCTGTTCCAGCTGGTTCCTCACTGCCAGCTTTAGAATCTGTTGAGAAAACACCTTCACCAAAAACTTCAAAGGTGAAGAAATTAATCCTGTCTGCATCAGACGCGAAAAAGACAAGAGCTGCTGAGAAGGAAGCAAAGAAGAGAAAAGCTTCCTCAGCAGAAGAAAAGATTGAGGCAAAACGCCTCAAGGAAACTGAAGAATCTGCCCCTCTGGACCCGGTGCCTCTTAATGTTGCACCTTCATATGAAATGGTCGTCATTGGTGACCACACTACAAGGGCAGATGAGGAAATGAAGGATGCTGCCTCTGAGGAGCATACTGATGAGGAAATACAAATTGATGACAGTCCTCAACCTCATATTCCTCAGAAAGAGACTACTCAAGCTTCAGCTGCAACAGCTGATGAATCTGCTTCTGCCACAAAGTCAGCTGATGAAAATCAAGCTGAAGAAAATGTCCAGTCTGAGCAGACTCCTCCCACTGAACAGGCTGACCAAACTCCTCAAGCTGAGAAGGAAGAAGAAATTCCTCAGCCTGATGCTCAGCCAGAGCAAGAAATTCCTCAACCTGAGGAAACTGCTGAAGAAAATGTTCCCGCCCCTGACAATGAATTCATTGTGCTCAACCCAGAGACTGCCATGGTTGTTTCCCCTCCCATTCCTCAGCACAATCTCAATCCAGTTCAGCGCCTGCCTTTCTCAAAGCGGCCAAAGTTTCAGAAAGAGAATTTCTTTGAGGAACGCATGTATTTCATCGGAGAGAATCCTTATGACAAGCCTCAAATGAGGCATCTGAAGTTTTGGACAAGGACTCAGATGAACTACTATGCTTCTGTGCTCTGTGGCCGCAACAAGATATTCCAGCACAGGCACATTCCTCATGATGAACTTGAAGAGATTCCCTGCATGGAACCAGTCCTTAGTGTACTACATGATGCAGGTTTGCTCCCTATGTGCTCCGACATATCAGATTGGAATAGTGAGCTAATTCTTCAGTTCTATTCAACTCTGCACATCTCGGGCAATGCTGATGACATCAACACTTGGGTGTTCGACTGGATGACCCAAAATACTCACTACAAGGCTCCAGCGTCTGAACTCCTCAGAGAACTGCCCATACCAATTCCTTCGGAAGGGGCAGTGAAGCTTTATGGTGAGCGTGAGCTGCCAAATGGAATGATGGCAGTCCTCATGAAGCCTTTGGCTGCAGGAAAACCCTCAAGAACCACATTCCTCGTCCATGAGCTCAAATACACACCCCAGTCTGTCTACCGCATTCTCTGCAGTGTGCTAGCGCCAATCAAAGGCCATGATGATGACGGAGATGTCGTCCGCCTCATGAAGAATATCCTCTTCAACATCATTCACGGTATCCCCATGAATATCCATGATTTCTTCTTGAGGACTTTGGCTGACAATGCAATGTGCCCATATGATCACAAAATTTATGCACCATGGATCATGAGATTCCTCAGGACAAGGACAGGCATCAACTTTCACGCAGATTTCCAGAACCATGTTGGTTATAAGCCTCCTATCCGGGTCAACAAGAAGACTTTCGAGCCCATTGAGGGAAAAGGAAAGTCTGTGATTGATGAAGGCAGCAGGCCCCTTGATGGTCAATTTAAAGAGCCAGATGCATATTCCTCATGGGACGATACTTAGACTCGTCCACCAAGCCCAGTTCCTCCTCGCGTGCTAAACACCAGAGAGCTTCTTCTCAGTCTTCATCAGAAGGTGGATCACAACCACAAATGGGTCAAACGCCAGTTTGGTGCCATTGTGAAAACCCTCACTGAGACACAGAACAGTGTGAAGCTTAATCATCACCATCTGCATGAGGTTTTTGATCGCACCTGGGCTACCCTTGCACATCTGAAGACCCAGACTGAGCTTGAAGAATTGAACTTTGAGCAGGACTTTGACTGGTCGTGGCCTCCCAAGAAGAAGTTCTGGCCCATTCTAGTGCCAGATCTTGAAGACAGCTCCTTCTCGTCCTTCCGCACCGCCGAATCTGATGAGGAACAACTTGACACCGCAACAGGCCCAAGGAAGAAGACTACACCCAAGAAGCGCCAAGGATCTTCATCAACTGCCAAGAAATGAAGTCTTCACGGACGTTAGTCCTCAGTTTGTCCCTTTTTGTCACTTAATGACAAAGGGGGAGAAATTTGAGAGTTAGTCTTCAAACAGGATTTATTTTTGGGGCTTATGAACTATATTTAAGTTACAAACTCTTGGCTCTTCTGAAGTTTTTATGTAATGAGTTCTAACTTAAGCCAGATGGTACTCTGATGTTTTTGAACGTTTTTCTTCGCATGCTTATTCCTCAAGTTTTAATGCACGCATGCTGAAATTCGTCAGATACCATTTGCCATCATGCATCTTCATTTACTTCATATAATATGTTATATGTATGCATGATTTACAAGATTCAGGGGGAGATCTCCATGATATAAATCATCAATGTGCATATGCTATAAAAGCAAAACCCTCAAGGTATGCACATCTTCAGGGGGAGTCTCTGTGAATCTTGTTTTCAAATTCCTCAAATAAGTATTTACACTTCATATTTTTGATCCCTGTTGAAGACTTAACCTAATTGTCATCAACCACCAAAAAGGGGGAGATTGTAAGTGCATCTAGTGCCCCTTAGTGATTTTGGTGGTCTGAAGACTTATAGGTTAAGTATCTAATGTGTTTATAAGTGTATACAGGATCTATAAGTCATTGAGGAGTTTGAGATATTTGAAGAATATCGACCCCTAAAAATATATGTCTTCAGTTGAAGAAATTGGTCTGAAGCTGAAGAAATGAATCGCAAGAATTTGCGATGAAATTGATATTCCTCATGAAGATATTGATATTGAGAAGATCGGTGGTTCCTGAAGAAAATCGTTCTGAAGAAATTGAAGCATGAAGATTTACGTTTTCTGTTTTACTTTCTTCGCATTTGATGAATAGGAACACCGTACTGTTAAAGGGGGTCAAAGTAACGCTATGGAATGAATTTCCTCATGATGCTCAACCCAAGCCAAATACTACCAAAAGCCTCAAGTGAGGAATATGAGTGACATGAGGACTCTCACAGTTGAGGGTCCCGACCGTTTCGATAGCCACGCCAAGTCACTGGTCTTATCCACTCCAATGGTCATATTATTTAAGGGCATTAATGTCAAATCATGTCGGGATGCTCCCAGGCTATAAATAGCCGCCCCCCACAACCACTGGCTGGTTGGCTGCTCCATTAGAAATTGACACTTGTCATAAGAGCAACCCAAATTCCTCAGAGCTTTCGAGAGTAAATCATCAGTGAGGAAATACACCACCCACTGAAACCACAAACCAAACCTCGTGATTGAGCATCACTGAAGAAGTTGTTCCTGTGTGGGACTGAAGCCTTTTACCTTTGAGGACTGTGCATCCTCCAGACGGTTAGGCGTCATGGTCTAGAGCAATCCAGCAGTCAATTGTGGATCGCCGGGTGACCGAGTTTGTGAGGGTTTGGAAGTCTGCCCTGAAGACTTGCCACGAGTGTTGGGCGAGGACTGTGTGTCCTTAGCTCAAGGAGAATACGGTAGGGACTGTGTGTCCCGGGACTGGGTGTCCTTGGGTTTCATTACCAAGCCGCTCCAAACCAGATGTACAACTGTCACAGCAGTTGGAACTGGGTCATCAACAACAGTCTTCACCAAGAATCGGGTTCTAATTCCTCAACTCTTTACATTCTCTGTATTATGTGTTGATGACATTCACTGTGACTGTTTGAAGAATTTGCTGAAGACTTTCTCTGAATTTCCTCAACCCCAAATTCTTCACTTGACTTAATCATCATCTGTATTCTGCGTGCCTGCTTACTGTGCAATCTGTTTTCATAATCTTCACTCTGCAATACTGCTGTAGTGAACGATTGCACGACTGATCCTTAACTGTTTCCGCTGTAAGTTAGTCATCAGTGAGGAATTTCCTCAAAAGGAATTTCCTCAGTGATGAAATTCTAAAAATCTCCTATTCACCCCCCTCTAGTCGATATAACACACTTTCACTCACGACGCGGCCTGGGGGTGGCCGCGGCCTAGGGGCTTGTGGCCCACTGGCACACCTCCTCCGGTGGATCTTTGCGCAAGTATTTTCATTAATTCCAGAAATATTCTAGGTAAATTTTCAGGTCATTCCGAGAACTTTTATTTCTGCACAAAAACAACACCATGGCAATTCTGGTGAAAACAACGTTAGTCCGGGTTAGTTCCATTCAAATCATGCAAGTTATAGTCCAAAACAAGGGCAAAAGAGTTCAGAAAAGTAGATACGACGGAGGCGTATCAGCAGGCCCTACCAGGGACAATGGGAAGCAGAGGCAAAGCCCTCAGAAAGTCGCCTAGGTCAACAGGCAGGGAGACCAGAAGAAAAGGGCCCCGACAAGGTCGGGCCGGGGGCATACCGAGCCCCAGGCAAGACAACAATCGGGCGGTTAGAGCCCCATCCATGGCAAGCCTTGCTGTAGCCTGCGGGAGATTACCACGAAGGCATCCGAGGCCACTAGCGAGAAGCTAGAATACGTCATCCCCGGCAAGACCCTTCGCCGTGGGAGGCCAGTGAAGCCCCGACAAGACCCTTGCCAGGAGAATTACCAACACTCCATTGCGGTTCATCCCAGCAAGATCTCGACGCGCCCCTGTCGCCACTCGATACGTGTCAGTTCACACGACGCGTGTCATGCGGTACCAGGGAGAGCAGTGCCGAGGGAACGCACCCCTGTCCCATCTCTGGGCACCTGACGAAGCATTAAATGCTTCTCCTAAGATGCCAGAAGCACTGTAATACACTATACATGTTGTTCGTGCACTATTTCACTGTTCACCCCGTGAGAACCCTATGCTGCCACTGTTGGTGACCCCTTTGACTATAAAAGGAGGCTTTGGGCATGCACGAAGGGGGTATAGACAGTCACTCGGCCACAACGCAACTGAGAAGTTCATCATGTTTCACAAGATTAATACACAAAAAGTAGGACTAGGGTATTACGCTTGACTAGCGGTCTGAACCGGGGTAAAAATCGTTCCCCGACCGCTCGAGCTGTTCTTGGTGCATCCGTCTTTCCTGCTGAACCACAAGGGACGCCTCCAGGTCCCATAGGTTCTCGTTCCCCCACGACAAGGAGTCTCAAAAAAATTTGTTTCAAGAATGAGATATTTAAACCCACCGACTCTATGATCATGAGATATTTTCAACAGATGATTTCTTCATTGAGCTATCTTTGTTTAGACTTCACCTAAAGCTTTGTCTAAGGATTGTTGCTATTATGGTGTTGCCATTAATCCAAGTTCTCAATGATACCTTTTGGTGTAAGAAGTTGTGCATTTCTTGTTGCATCCAATCAATCCTTGGTTGCGTTAGTGGCTGGGTGTAACCTCATTATTGAGATGGTCTCTATAAGCCCACTACAAGCTTGTTCTTTTCGTTGTTGATTTTCCAACAACTCCATGCAATATTCCTTTGTAGGATTCTCTTCAAGTTCAAATGTGCTGGAAGTTGTTATTTTCTTCTCCATTCTTTCTTTCCAATGGTCTAGTTTCTATTTTCTTATACCGGAGTGTTGTGTCTTCTTTCATGTTTTTTCCTTGCTTATCAATTAGTTGGTTTGTTGTCAATCTTGTCAAGATCTTTCCATCTTATCAAATTTTGCCTCAAATTCCTACCGAAGTGCCGTCAAAATTTTGTTTGAATTCTTGCTTGTTTCTCATGCCATTCTTCATCTCGTTGCAACCTCTAAGAGTCATTGGTTTCACTCGTTTGTCACAGAAGTGACTAAGTTTTACCTCTTAATGTTCTCTTCCTGTTTCCCCCCTTTCATTCTTACATATCGGGGCGAGATGTCTTGTTAGTGTAGGAGAGTTGTGACTACCTGAGGCCGACGGTCCAGAAGATTCCCCTCTTATTCCGCTATCACCGTGCGATTAGATTGTCTGGCGCATTCATCATCGCATCATTCGCATAATCTGCATTGCATCGTTTCTCCGTTGCCGCCAGTTTTCATAACTTGCATCCGGTAGTAGTTGTAGGTTCTCTCCGATTTCGCCGTTGACCGTTTTGAGACGAAGCACACACGCACACGCCTGCGACGTCGTTAAAATCTTGGTTTTAAAAGTGTGTATGAAAGGTCCTTGGATTGGGTTGAAAGTTGGCGTGCGGTCTTATTTAAATGTAGGTAGGCCATATGCCAATTTTTGTCGCAATCGGAGCTCATTTGATAACCGTACCATTTATTATATTGCGACACTATAGCCGGTTTAATTGTCGGACGTTCCGCGTTTAAAAAAAACTCTGTCACGGGTCACACCATTTCCCTCTCAACCCTACATAGCCCAACTACAGAGCCACTAGACCCACCTAGCCACTTCCTCCGTTCGTGGTCGTCAGATCGCGATCGGACGGACGAGGTCCATCCCATCGTAGACCAAACCCTATATAAGAACCACCCCATGGAGAGAGCTCTCTCACTTATTTAGGGTTTCCCCCTTGCCAAATTTGCAGCCAACCCCCTCAAAAACCACACCTGCTAGCTCCACCTCCCTCTCCCTCGAAATCCTACCAGGGCTAAATCTAGACCAATGGATCCCTATCCAATGGCCGAGAATCGCCAAAATACCCACCTACCGGACATGTCTGCGGTCATACCGGACACACACGGGTGACCACAGAGCTAGCCGATCCGATTTGGATCAGCAGCCCGCAGCCGCAGCCGCCTGTGCCCGTTGTCGACGCTGGCCCGCCACGAGAGCTCCACCGGAGCTCCCCGCCCTGGCCTGTCGCCGGAGCCTCCTTCATCGGACCGCGACTCCCCACGCTCACCAGAGCCCCTTGCAGCCAGCCCCGCTGACATGGTCGTCACCGCTTAGGGCCGCCTAGCCGTAGCTTGCCGCCGGTACTGCCTCGTCTATCGTCGCCGCCCTGGCATGGATCCGGGAAAATATGGCCGGTCCCGCCTCATTTCACCGACGCCTCCCCCAGTTTCCCTCCATTCCTCCCTACCGATGACAGCCACCGTTGGTGGCCTCCAGCTCGAGGCGAGCAGGAGACGACCGCCCGATCCAACCGCGCCAGCGCCCTGGGCCCTGAGGCAGTCGGCCTAGCCAACAAGCCCAAGCCAGCGCCCCTTCGGCCCAGCTCGCCTCCCTCCGCGTCAGCGGCCTACCTCCTCCAGGGTAGCCCAAGGTGAGCTCCAGCCCCCCTTTTTTATATCGCGTCGAGGCACAGAATATCTATGTCGCGCCATCGTTTTGGCCCGTTTAGTAATTTTCTAGGTCCTGCAATTTTAATTTATTTCAGGAAATGCATATTTTCAAACGTCGGTAGTTTTTAAACTGTGCATCGGGTCGCGACAGATTATATCTAAATTGATAAATCTTGCTCTTCTCATCAAGAACATCCTGCTTAGCATAGCGGGCAAGGTTCTGGAAGTCGATGTTATACTGATAGACAGACGAGCTTCCTTACTTGAGATTCCTGAACTTCTCACGCATGCCCTCAACAAAGCTTGAAGGAATATGATGAGCTCTCAAGTCACAACAAAAGTCATCCCAAATGATCAAACGACCACCTATGGAATCCTCGAGCTGCTGCCACCACTCTGCTGCCTAGCCTTTTAGCTGGAAAGTTGCATACTTGACATAGTCCTCAGGCCTGACATTGCTGCATTCAAAATGCCTGGCCATGTCATGGAGCCAATCGTCCGCATCAAATGGGTGATCACAACAGGTGAAGGACTTGGGCTGATTTGCAAGGAACTGATTGAGAGAAGCAAACTACGGCTGGTTGTTGAAATTCCCTTGCTGGCGTTGATTCCTTTCTTACATCATCTGAAGCAGCATTTGAGTGTTTGCATTGGTCGCGGCCATCAGAGCTTGCCACACCTCCTGAGGAGGAGGTGGAGGAAGGGGTGGTGGAGGGTCTTACTACTCCCCAACACGACGCGGATTCAGGCGAGTTGCTGGAGCCGTCGTGGAGATGGACATGAATATTAGATCACAGATGAAAATATGAAGCTGATAAAATGAATCAAAGGCTTTAAATATTGCAACATATAGTCTTAGAAATTTGCATTAAAACTAAAATTAGTAAGAACGCTTCCACAGATTAGTGACGACATCATAATACTCTAAAGCCACTTGCAATTAACAAGTTTTGAGCTAAGAATTGCTCGGAACAAATGTATATCCTAACATACATCCGATGAAAGAGTTATCCTAGGTGACAACTTGAATTCCCACGTGAGAATTTCCGAAATCTTTCTTGGTTATGCTATTAGGTTGCGGGTCCAGGAACCTACTCAATGTAATTAGTTTCATGACCTTTCCCGCAACTGTCAACACATATCCGAGAAGTTCTGCAAACCCATCAACCTCGGACTTTGAAAAAACAACAATACCTAACCTGGTAGATATCCAAGCTATCTCCACCTATACTAGGGAATAGTCACGTCACTATTTTCCACCAAGCAAAGTATTGAATCATTTCGATGTCCGCGCGCTGAGATACTAAGGAAGCTGAACAATAACGATGTGTCACAACCCCCTTGGAGCTCTACTCCTTCGTAACAGGAGGCACCAAGTACAGAACTCCGTCACATCGGCATCTTATAAATTCCAAAATGCCCGCGTGATCCTACCAATTTTTTTGTGAGAAGAGGTGTAGAATTGAAATTCCTAAGACCTTATTCGGCAGTGGTGTTTTTCCACCCCCAAGGGGCTTGGGGATTGGTGGGGATTTGGTGATACCCTCCCCTCCACCAAATCCCCTCAATTCCCCAAGAATCCCCCACCCCCATAATTTTCTATGTTTCGTACAACAACAAAACATACAAATAACAACAGCTATGGAACATTCTAATAAGATGATGAAAAATAAAAATCCAATCTTTTAGCATCCAGTAGGCTGGGACAACAACAACAACATACAAGAGGCGTACCAGCAGCAGCACAACAGATAAGATGGTACAAAATAAAAATAGAATCTTTTCAACTTAAACAACATCATAGCAAGAAAAACTTGCTATAACCCATACACAATCCATCACAACTAGCATCTTGTTATCAAATGGACAATAGTGCAGAATATGAATATTACAAAGTAGTGCAAATATATCAGAAATGGCACACACTTCATGAACAAAGTAGCACGTCCTAAAATAATTCCATCACAACTAGCTTCCGGGGGCGGCAACTCTTTCCTTTGCTACTATCTGGTTCTTGGAGGATGCAGCGAAGACTCAAAATAACTCTGCAAGAAAGCAGTGATCTTGAGCCCACATGGAAAAAAGGCCAAAACAACTACTACAAGTGTTATGGACCATAGGAACTTCAGTGCATATGCGAAGGCCGGATCAAATGCATAATGTAGAGATGGATAGTACAATTAGCAACCACAAACATTTAGATGGTCATAATGATATGTGGTAGCACAAAAACAACCAAGAGACTAGTGATATATGCGGTACTTGTGAGTCATCTCTTTGTGCCTAGAATAGAAAAGAATGGATCGTGTAATAACAACATACATACTGACAAGAATATGATATCCAAGGCTTGGGAAGTAATGAGTATTTCTAAGATGGAGATTAAAAATTAGAGTGGTCTTGTTTACTACATAATGGTTCAGTAGCATATGGTTAAACTCAAGTGCTTGTAATGCACAGTAGCATATTTGAAGGTAAACTGAAGTACACAGGACCAGTACTAAGAGAAGGCATAACACTGATCTTCTTTATTACCCATTACTAAAAGGCTCATCCACTCCCACTATAAACCAAGGCTCAGGTACCTATAAAAAACCCAGGCTGATTTAGGTTCTTGAAGCATGTAATGATCATGTGTCCCTTTTGGCAATCATATAATTGCTGTAGCAGGTAACTTGGGACGTTTCATGGACGTTGTTGACCCATTTTGCATGGTGTTCTCAAGCATTTCGTGCTGCTATGCTCGCAACTCCTCTTCAATTTGATTCTCAAAGGAAGACAACAAAGTCCAACGAGAATACTGGCCATAGGTTCAAAGCAATCGGGTTGTGTTTTAGAAAAATGCAACGACATCATCAAGATACTAAAATATATAGTGTAGATAAGCTACCTTTTAAATGGAGCGGTTGGCCAAACAGCAGCCTAACAATCTGATCTTCAGTTATCTGAAGCCAACAAACAAGGTCGTCTTTATTGTCAAAACTGAAGCAAACCACTCTCTACACTCCACCAAAAAACATACCTACACAATATGCAGGATACCAATTAAGGCAACCATATTTAGGAGAAAAGAAAGCAATCATAGAATAGAATATGGATTGGTTTGACGAACAGATTGAGACACTGTATGTTTAGTTTCAATTCCTATAATGGAACCGGGAAGGGCCTCCCTCGTCTTATTTTAAAAAAACTGAATATGGATAAAGAGTACATGACGTGTATTATTTTTTAAGAGCAAAAACTACTTGTATCCATAAAGTAGGTGTCATTTTGGTTTTGCTTCAATCACAGCAGCTTGTAAAAGGCAAACACTTGTATGTCAAATTCAGACAAATTACATATTTGTTCTGACTGATATGACATGGAGGTGATTCTTGATTATTTTTTCAGTTTCTTCAGAACTTAATACTATTCGGATTCCATTAGAAAAGTCGTGGTGTAGCATTTTAATCAATCTATTCAGATGCCATTTTTCCTTTCTACTTCCCTACCAAAATCATTGCTGTCGAAACAGAAAATTTGAACATACCAAGGACTAGTTATCTGCATTGACTAATGGAAAGGATAGAGCCGAGCTCATTGTACAGGCACTGTACGTCGGCACTATCCACCCCAAACATGTAGGCAAAAACAACTAGTTCATTGTACAAGTAAGTACGCGCATCAAGTTAAGGCACGATTATGAGACTTTAGTTCTGAGAAAACAACACCTAATACTTACTGAACCCATATTAAAAACATAATTAGCAAGTATGAGTTGTTCTTGATCTTGATATAAATCCAACAAAGGAGGGCATTACCTCTCTAATCAAAGATGTAAGCGCATCTTAACTAGAAGCTGCAGACTAAAGCTAGCCACAAGCATATTGGCAAGAACTAAGAATATACAAGGCTGACAAAGAATCATAGAAGCATACCAACGGTGAAACCCTAGAGAAAGGGGAGGGGAGGGGTGAGGTGGAACCGGTCCATACCGGCGAAAATGTCAGGTTTCCGGAAGGATCTGGATGGCGGCGGACGGCGGAAGGAGGCGTCAACGGAGTGGCTGGCCACGGCGGCAATGGAGTGGACGACGATGACGACAATGGAGTGGACGACGGCGGCGGCAAGAGCGAAGGGGCCTCGGGATCTGTGGCAGCACTTGACTGGCTCGGCTTCGACGGAGTCGAGGAAGAGGGCGAACCGGAAGCGAACTACGGTAGGGAGGAGGGCCGAGGAGGCGGCGCCGTCACAGTCGGGGGAGAAATTTCGCCAGGGTTAGCTCGTGTCTCCTCTCACACGAGTACTGGAGGGTTCGGGGTGTAATTTTTGAGATGGGCCTCTGGGGAACTTTCGGGATTTCTAAACCGACCGGTAAAATACTTGTTGAAGCCTGCAAATACACTAGGGCCGAACGAGGCCTAAGTTGTAATTCCTCACCCGAGCAGGGAAGAGGAGCAAAAAGAATCCTACTCTTGGATATAACTAGACTCAAAATAGTTTTTCACTAGACTCGACATGGCCAAGTTCAATTAAGCAAAGGGATCGTATGGTCGTATGGCTTTATTTACAAACTTGTAACGTCCCAGATGAGGCACTATCTGTATTTGGGGTCGAGGCCTTAATATGGATAGAGACGCATCTCGGCGTTTTGCAAGTATAGAAATCATTGTCGATACATTTAAAGAGGAGACGAGTATATGAGTTGGCTTACACTCGCCACATGCTCAATTTCAAGTCATACAACATATATTCAGATATCTAGAAGACAGGGTCCGTCTATGGACAAAATCAAACGATAAATGCAATGAAGTCTATCTCGCTATCCTCGGAGACGACAAAGGCCCTTCTAGTCATCAGGGTAGGTAACGTACATGCGCCGGCTCTCCTCGTCGTACTTCCACTATATCTGTGAAGCCTCAATTGCCTCAAGATGTACAATACCTTAACGTGTGTTGTTGTAATAATTTGTGATCCACGGGGACTCAACAATCTCATGACCAAGATATGGAAACTAATTAATTCAATAGGTGAGGTATGGTAATGTGGTGAGGTTGCACTAGCACTAAGAAATTTTGGTGGCTAACTTATGATTACTAGAGTAAGGTGAGAGTCTACACAAGGTGATAACAATTTAATTATGATCAATAAGTGATCTTGTACACCTAGTTACGTCAAACATAACCCCACCATGTTCTCCTTCCGTACTCCCACTACTGGAATCAGAGAATTTGCCATGTGTTGCTTGTTTGCCGTATGCTGGCTGATGGCAAAGACCATCTTTGCCATCAGCTACCAGAAACCAGACGACAAAGAGAAGACTGATGGCAAAGATACTCTTTGCCATCATTTTGTTTTTTGCCGTGAGCCAGCTGACGGCAAAGAACATGCACGCAGACGGCAAAGAGCACGGGGCGGCCCACCCCACACCCCGTCTCTCTCCCCCATAACGGTCCAATTCTCTTTGCCGTTGGGGGGCAGACGGCAAAGAGGCAAATGGCACTAACGTCATCAACCCCCAGCCACACCCCCTCTCTCCCCCATAACGGTTCCACCATCTCCCACTTCTCTCTCCCCGCAACCCACCGCGCCGCCGGAGCTCGCCCTCCCTCCTCCCCGCCCCGCCGCTGGAGCTCGCCCCCTCCTCCTCCCTGCGACCCCCTCCTCCACCATCGTGCCCTCCTCCACCATCGCCCCCTCCTCCGTGCCCCCTCCTCCACCATCGCCCCGGTGCCCTCCTCCCCGCGACCCCCTCGCCTCCACCACTACGTCACCCCTCGTCCGCAACTGCCCTCTCGTCCCCGCGGACCCCCTCCTCCACCAGCACCGGCCAGGTCACCCACCGCCCCGGCTGCCCACTGTCCGTGCGAAGGTGATTTTTTTTCTTCTTTTTTTGCTAGTTAATTGATTTAGTGGTATATATTGTTTAGTTGGTAGGTTAGTTAATTAGTAGATTTAGTGGTAGTTTAGTTAGTTTGTAGATTCTGTTTAGTTAGTTCATATATTTAGTTAGTTAATTAGTAGATTTAGTAGGTAGTTTAGTGGTAGATTCTGTTTTGTTAATTAGTGTTGGCTAGATTCTTTTTTAGTTACTTAGTGGTAGATTCTGTTTTTGTAATTTTGTTGTTGTTTAGTGCTATATAGGTTTAGCGATAGGTTTAGTGATAGGTTAAGTAGATAAAGGAAGAAGAATAAGAAGAAGAGGAGGAGGAGAAGAAGAAGAAGAAGAAGAAAAAGAGGAGAGAGGAGAAGAATAAAGAAGAGGAAAAAGGAAAAGAAGGAGGAAGAAGAAGAAGAAGAAGAAGAAGAAGAAGAAGAGGAATGAGGGAAATAAGGAAGAAGGAATAAGAAGAAGAAGAAGAAGAGAAGAAGAAGAAGAAGAGAAGAAGAAGAAGAAGAAGAAGAAGAAGAAGAAGAGAAGAAGAAGAAGAATAAGTAGAAGAAGAATAAAAGGAAGGAAGAAGAAGAAGAATAAGAAAAGGAAGAAGAGCAAAAAAATAAGATGAAGAAGAATAAAACGAAACCCTAACACCACGACACCCGACACGATGCCCCGAAACCCCGACACGACGCCCCGACACGACATCTCGATGACACGCCGACACAAAATATTTTTTTGATGGAACCCTAGATGACATTTATATAGGTCATATATTTGTGTTAGGTCATATATTTTTCAATTTTTTTAATGAACACAAAATATTTGTGTTGATCGGGTGGATTTACATGTGACAGTTGTCTCGTTGCTGTGAGGTCTGCTGTCCGAAGACCTCCCCATGCATTCTACGAGCTCCGCCCCTGCAATCATGGGTGAGTACAAATGTCATCTCCTCCTCGCCCCTTCATTTGCTATGGGTTGGTCTTCGAATGAAAGTTGCTAGATATAGGTAATTAAATTAATTTATCAGTATGCGTGACCAGTATGCGTCTCCCGTTCGAAAGGGTTACAGTTATAAATATGCATGCATTTGCATATATTTATAACCGCGATTCTTCCGAATTGTCTAACTCTATCCATGGACAACCCGAGTATGTGTAGATTGGGTTCGTTTTCCCATATGCTCTGTTCTGGATCCGATGCATAATTTTGTTAGTGCCTCCCTCTTGTTCTCCGGATACACATCCTCTCTGATTATTGCGGAGACGTGTATTAGGAGAACAGCGGGGAGGTGCTGCCGAAATTTTGCGTTGGATCCGGAGCAAAGCATGGGAAAACGAACCCAATCTACACATACTCGGGTGGCATTAGGACCTATCTTTACGTATTAGTGTGTAGGTTGCATGGACGTAATAAAACTGGTGAACTTGATTAAATGATGAATATATATGCTGAATTATATATAAATATATTTCTTGTGTGTTTAGTAACTAGTCAAGATGAGTGATCGTGCATGGATGTACACCGGTCACACTAGTCAGAAAGAGATGACAAAAGAATGGTTTCTAAAAACCAAGGAGTTTGTGAAAGACGCATTTGCAAATGGCCATGAAACAAACTGGTGCCCTTGTCCTGAATGCGACAACTATAAAAAGAGGACATAGTCTGTAATGATTAAATACCTACAGAGGAGGGGTTTCAAGACAAATTATACGGTTTGGACATTTCATGGTGAGTCTATACAACGCACCCAAGCTGAGGTGGTTCGTAGTCGCACCGACGAGCATGGTACCGAGATCGAAGACATGGTGCAAGACTTTGATGATGCTTGGGATTCGGAAGATGAGATGGAGGAATCTGCAAAGGTCTTCTATGAAATGTTGGAGTCTTCAAAACGTCCTCTCCACGAGCACACTGAGCTTTGTGAGCTGGATGCCATTGCACAAGTAATGGCTCTGAAGGCTCAGTTCAACTTGGGAAGAGAATGCTACGATGCGACGATGACACTATTTGGACGCTTTCTACCCAAAGGCCATGTCAGGCCTGCAAACCTGCACTAGTCGGACAAAATACTTCATATACTTAAGATGCATATGAGAAGATAGATGCATGTGAGAAAGGATGTGTCTTATTTAGGAAGGAGTATGACACTTGGACTATTGTCCCAATTGCGAGTCTTGCAGGTATCTCGTGGTAGACAACGGTATGGGTGAGAAGAGGCAGACCAAAATCGCAGTTAGTGTTCTTTGGTATATGCCAATCATACCAAGGCTTCAATGTCTTTTCATGGTCGAAGAGACAGCCAGACAAATGACATGGCATAAAATGGGCAAAAGAACCGAACTAGATGCGGATGGGAATAAGATGGCGGTACACACATTGGATGGGGAAGCGTGGAAACATTTCGATGGATTGCATCAGGATAAAGCGGCAGATCCAAGGAATCCTCGAGTCTGCATCGCCACAGATGGTCTTAGTCCCTTCGACATGACGGCAACCCAATACAGTAGTTGGCCTTTATTTGTCACTCCACTCAATCTTCCCCCGGGCATATTATGCAAAGAAAGAACATATTTCTGACGTTGATAATTCCAGGGCCCAATTATCCAGGGAAGAATATGAATGTGTACATTCAAACGCTTAAAGAAGAATTGCAAGAAGCTTGGGATAATGGGGTCAAGACATACGATGCTGCTAGAAAAGAAAACTTCAAAATGCATGTGTGGTACATGTACTCTATGCATGACTTGCCGGCGTATGCGCTATTCTCTGGATGGTGTGTGCATGGAAGGTTCTCGTGCCCCACATGCAAGGAAGCTCTTCAGTTTCATTGGTTGTAGGAGGGTCAGAAGTATTCTTGCTTTGACTTGCATAGACAGTTCCTAGATCCTGACCATCAGTTCAGAAAACACAAGAACTTTACCAAAGGTAAAGTTGTCAAAAACTTGGCACCACCTGTATTGACAGACAAACAGATCCTAGATCAGTTAAACACCCTCGAGCCTGATCCAGAGCGTCTAGGGTATTTCAAGGGGTATAATTCAAAACACGCCTGGACTCACAAGCCATGCTTGTGGGATCTGCCTTACTTCAAAGATCTCCTTCTTCCACACAATATCGACATGATGCACACTGAAAAGAATATCGGAGAGGCTATTTTTGGTACATTGTTCGACATAGATGGGAAGACAAAGGATAATACTAAGGATAGAGTCGATCAAGAGGCACTATGTCACAGACTATTACAAGACATGCGAGAAGGCAAAGGAAAGCAGAAGTGGTCGAAGCCAAAGGCCTGGTTCAATCTTGGAAGGCCAGCTATGAGTGAAATTATATTGTGTGTCAAAATGCACTTGATGTTCCCCGATGGGTATGCAGTGAATCTAAAGAGGGGAGCGAGTCTTGAAAAATTAAAAACCTTTGGTCTCAAGAGTCATGATTGGCACAAATGGCTTGAGCGGGTAATGCCGGTGATGTTACGTGGCTTTATTCCTGAGATATTTCTTCCATGTTCTTTGTGCGAAAGAATTGTCGCCAGGCGTGGTAGATGACATGGAGTAGTTTGCACACGAGTTGCTGTGCAAGTTAGAGAAGATCTTTCCGCCGGGCTTCTTTAATCCATTGCAGCATTTGATTTTACATCTACCGACTGAGGCAAGATTGGGTGGGCCCATGCAAAATCGTTGGTGCTATGCAACTAAGAGGATGCAGAAGACGCTTCGAGCTAAATGTAAAACTAAGCGTAGAATTGAAGGATCGATGGCTGAGGCATTCATTACTAAGGAGGTGGCAAACTTTGTGACAGCACACTACGAAGCCAAAAATCAACATTTGCATAATCCGAAGCCTCGGTACAATGATGCAGACCCTAAAAAAGGTGGATCCAACCTCATACTATTCAAAGAGAAGCTCGCACTAAACCAATAACGTTGGATGTCGAAGAATGGCGAAACATTTCGTTGTATATCTTCAACAACCTAACAGAAGTGCGGCCGTACATCGAGTAAGTTCTCGACACATTTTCCCATAACTTCTAATTCTTTTGAACTGCTCTTCTTCCCGGATATTTCATACAGATGATACGTCGCCAAATTCTCGGATGGAGAGGTGATCCAAAATGATTCCATCGAAGAGTATGAGGTTCTGACAAAGCATGGCGGTGGCTATCCCAGTTTCATCTATTGGTTCAAACAAACGGTAATTATCAATAATGGACCATTTCATTTCTTGGTCTAACTTTCGGCTAATGCAACAATCGTTTCGTATTAAACATGTAGGCTAATTCAGAATCTATGTACGCCGAATTGAGACAAGCCGCTAATGGTTTTGACTGTAAGGTCCGTTCATTTGAGAAATACAACATCAACAGGTATCTCTTTCGTACCTTTGGCAAAGCGCTATCTATGCCCGACCGGAAATCTAAAAATTGTGGTGTCTCTGCTATTGGCGAAGGTGGTATCGAGTATTATGGAAGAGTTGAAGTAATTTATGAACTTCAATTCTATGGTGAAAACCCACCGAACATCGTAGTCTTCAAATGTTATTGGTTCGAGCCGAAGGAGATTAGAAGGACTCATGAACATATAGGACTAGTCGAAATCAATCCAAACACCCATTTAGATGTTCCCGATCTCTATATTACGGCTCAACAGGCGACCCAAGTTTTCTATCTACCGTGGGCATGCCAAACTGATAAGAATCTCGAAGGTTGGTATGTTGTTTATGAAGTGCCGCCATGTGTTAGACCACCTCCCCCAAATGAACATGATTATGAACCTCACATCAACCCAGACACATATGATGGAGAATTCTTCCAAGAAACACGTCTTTCCAAGAAACATTTCAAGAACCGCCGTGCTTCACCACAGAACATGGAAGTAGACAGCGACAATAAATCCGACTTCACCCCTCAGCCGGAACCAGCAGAGCTGGAACTAGAAGAGGTTACTGATGCAGATGACCTGTCAATGTTTGACCGATTACAGAAAGGCCTTCCACAACTTCATGCCATTGAACCCGATGAGCACGTCATTCATGAAGACATGCGTGATAGTGATGATGATAATGCATTTATTGATGATGATTATTAGTTTGTAAGATTCCCAACTTAAATTATATATGTACATATTATTATTCATGTAAGTTATTCATTTTTTTATGTTGTACTAATTTCTTTTAATATTTATCATGACATGTCAACATGTGTTGAAAGATGGTGGGCACGGGTCCAGATCGCTCGACGGATTCTTCTTCGGCGGCCCGCACGAGGGGTGGTACTTCCATTCCACCCCTATCTCTCTGTAGTGCCTTGGCAGACAGTCTGACGACACCACATGCGGGTGCTTATTCGTCTGCGGCATTGCCCACTGGGAGAGGTGCTGGTCGGGTAGGGAAGAAGGGGAAGGGTATAGGGAGAAGTGGTGGGCGCGGAAGAGGTAGGCGGACTGTTGCGCCGTCCTCGCCACCACCACCAGCTCATTCACCCGAGCACAGGAATACTATGGTGGACCCATTTGTGGAGGAGGCTATGGGGACTCAGGTCCAGGAGCCTCGGGTTGACGGGCATTCGGCCCATGAGACTCCAGTCCAGGATCAACCTCGGGTCGAGGTGGCTTCGGTCCATGAGATTCCGGTTGCTGAGGCTACATCCTAGGAGATTCCTGCCACACATGCTTCGACCGACGTGAAGAGGTCCGTTTGGGGTGCTTGGCCGGATCGAACCGAGGTGCCGGATTGGAGTGAGGGTCTGGGTGGCTGTTCTGTTGATGGCGGGGATGTGTCTACGGATAGTGAGGGCGACGTGCAGGTGGACGGGGCCACCGTGTACAAGCGTGGTAGTACACGTCTCCCGGTCGCGTAGGCTACCCGCGAGCAGAGGTCGGTGATTAAGCCTGAAGGAGATAGGTAAGTACATTTACTCTTTTTAGCTTTTGCCTTCAAGCTTCTTCAAATATCTAATGCGTTGACCTTATCATACTGTAGGGGATGGAAACACCCTGGTGGAGTCCGCAAGCCGAACACCATCCTTGGTGTGCTTTGTCGGACGAATTTCTCGGGGTTTGTCACGTTTCCTGGTGAGGGTCAGGTTCCTACATTAGGATTTACGTGGGAGCACTACCAGGCTGCGCAGGCCCCATCGGTGGAGATTATAGATGGTGTCTTGTGCCACACAACGGTCGAGATGGTGATCAACAACTTTTGGGTAAATTATCCTTTTACACAATCTAATATTAACAATATAGCTAATTATTGTACTAATCGGTGTTGTCTCATTTGATTGCAGACCTTCTATAGGTGTGAGGAGGGATATGAGGAGGAGGCGGCCAAGGTTATCGAGGCCGAGTGTAGGCGGTTGTTACAGAACTTACGCGACGAGGCTTGGCCGCAGGCCATTCGAGACTACTACCCCACGCGTGGTATTAAGAAGGAGAAGAAGGAGTGCTGCAGAAAGTATGTGAAGAAGGAGCAGTGCATGCAGGTAATTACCTATTCTTAAGACCTTGTACGTAGTTTTCTTGATTTGATTCATAGGCGTAGCGCTCAAAATTCTTTCTAATAACTTATAGGTGCCCCCGAGATGGTGTGCGGATAAGATGGATTGTTGGGATGCGTTGGTGGATGAGTGGTGCACATGCAACTGGCGATTCGTCCACGACAATACGAAGGATCGGCGTAGCCAAATGGTTGGTGTGCCACACCATCAAGGCAGCACCAACTTACTTCAGTTCGGACTAAACTGGGTATGTGGTTTGCTTCATGATTCATGCAATTCATTCTTCATGCTAGTTTGAGACACTTACTAATACTTTATTCCTCTCTTTTAGGTGCATCACAATAAGACGGAGATGCCAGAGTTGTACGACCTTTATGGCATGGCCCATACCGCCTCATACAAGAAGGCGAAGGCATAATCTGAGTCTGACCTGGATGATCCAAATAACTTGACCAACATCTCATCCCACCACAAGCTCGTGAAATACAGGGACACGAGGTAGGCTTGGAAAGGGGAGGACTTTAACCCATGCCAGGAAATATGGATCCAGAGCTGGTGATGATATCTGGTGGCAGGAGGCCCCGTGGCTCGATAGCCATTGGAGATGGGATAATACGTTGCCCACTCACTCTCCCGGAGATCAAGGCGCGCCAGTTGAGCTCCTGTCCTGAGATAACACCTCGTCCATGGCCAGTCGATCTTGCCATCGAGGTTAGTTGTACGGACTCAGAAAACTTTTATCCATTTCATTGTGTGTGTGGCCATCGATCATTACTGTGGTAAGGAGGAATGGTGTTGCAGGTTGCTCTTAAGAAAGAGAGAGTGGCAAATGAGGCTGCTCTTGAGAAAGAGAGAGCGGCAAGCCAGGCTGCTCTTCAGGCTGCTCTTAAGGAGAGGGACCGAACCACGGCTCGGTTGATTGAGGAGGAGAGGGCCCGGAATGAGGCAGCTCACGTGGCCATGTACGAGCTTATTGTGGTAAGTTTCTTTTTCACATTATAACCAAATCATGTGTGTAATGTCTGTTTCATTACTAACTAATACGACTTACTCTTCAAAACCAAATGTGCAGTCTATGTACGAGAAGACCGGTCAAGCCCCTCCGCCGATGCCCGTCTTCTCTGCGATTGGCACGGGGAGTTTCATTTCAATGGTCATTATAAACTAGTATTAAAAATTGAGTGTCATCATGCTAACTGAGATATTGCAAAATATCTTTTCTGCAAAATAACTCCCGAGCGGCATCACTCGACCCTTCTACAGGGCAACCGTCTCCAAACGAAGTCAACGCGAGCAACCCTCGTGTTTCTCCTCCTTGATGACCACCGTGGTAAATTTTCTCCAAAATGACATAAAAAGCTCCTACTTGATTTCTACTAGGAAAAATGGTTAGTGAAACCACTAGTTTCATAACTTAGCTAATTTAGCTCCAAAATGTTTAATGAAACCACTAGTTTCATAATTTAGCTCCAAAATGACATAATAAGCTCAATTGAAATAGTAAAAATGAAAAGAAGGAATAAGAATAAGAAGAGAAGAAGAAGAAGAGAAGAAGAAGGAGAAGAAGAAGGAGAAGGAGGAGAAGGAGCCCTCCTTCTTCTCCTTCTTCTTCATCTCCCCTCCTTCTCCTCCTTCTTCTTCTCCTTCTTCTTCTCTTCTTCTTTTTCTTCTTCTCTCCTTCTTCCTCTCCTTCTTCTCTTCTTTCTTCTTCTATTTCTTCTTCAATTTAGCTTATTTTCCCCAACAAAGACATACTTAGCTAATTATCCTCCAAAATGACATAATTAGCTTACTTAGGTAAAAACATCATAAGAACCTTGGTTAGCTCATTAAAATGACTAATTAAGCTCCTAAAAGACATAATAAGCTCAAAATGGCATAAGAACCTTGGTTAGCTCATTAATATTATATACTTTGCTTGTTTTCCTATAAAATGACAAAATTAGCCCATTTAGCTCCAAAAATACTTACTTAGCTAATTTAGCTCCAAGAAGAAGAGAAGAGGAGAAATGAAAAGAAGGAAGAAGAAGAAGAAGAAGAAGAGAAAAATAAGAGAAGGAGAAGCAGAAGAAGGAGGAGGAGAATAAGAAGAGAAGAAGGAGAAGGAGGAGAAGAAGGAGAAGGAGCCCTCCTTTTTCTCCTTCTTCTTCTCCTTCTTCTTATCTCGTCCTTATTGTCCTTCTTATTCTCCTTCTTCTTATCCTCTTCTTTTCTTCTTCTCCTCCACCTCCTTCTCCTTCTTCTTTTTCTTCTCCTTCTTCTCTTCTTTCTTCTTCTCTTTCTTCTTCAAGTTAGCTTATTTTCCCCAACAAAGACATACTTAGCTAATTGTCCTCCAAAATGACATAATTAGCTTAGTTAGGTAAAAACATCATAAGAACCTTCATTAGCTCATTAAAATGACTAATTAAGCTCATAAAAGACATAATAAGCTCAGAATGGCATAATAACCCTCGTTAGCTCATTAATATTATATACTTAGCTTGTTTTCCTCTAAAATGACAAAATTAGCCTATTTAGCTACAAAAATACATACTTACCTAATTTAGCTCCAAGAAGAGGAGAAGAGGAGAAATGAAAAGAAGGAAGAAGAAGAAGAAGAAGAGAAAAAGAAGAGAAGGAGAAGGAGAAGAAGGAGGAGGAGAAGAAGAAGAGAAGAAGGAGAAGGAGGAGAAGGATCCCTCCTTCTTCTACTTCTTCTTCTCTCCTCCTTATTCTCCTCCTTCTTCTCCTTCTTCTTCTCCTGTTCTTCTCTTCTTATTTTCTTCTTCTTCTCCTCCTCCTTCTCCTTCTTCTTTGTCTTCTCCTTCTTATCTTCTTGCTTCTTCTCTTTCTTCTTCAATTTACCTTATTTTCCCCAACAAAGACATATTTAGCTAATTATCCTCCAAAATGACATAATTAGCTTAGTTAGGTAAAACATCATAAGAACCTTGGTTAGCTCATTAAAATGACTAATTAAGCTCCTAAAAGATATTATAAGCTCAAAATGGCACAAGAACCTTAGTTAGCTCATTAATATTATATACTTAGCTTGTTTTCCTCTATAATGACATAATTAACCCATTTAGCTCCAAAAATACATAGTTAGCTATTTTAGCTCCAAGAAGAGGAGAAAGGGAGAAATAAAAAGGAAGAAAAAGAAGAAGAAGAAGAAGAAGAAGAAGAGAAAAAGAAGAGAAGGAGAAGGATAAGAAGGAGAGAAGAAGGAGAAGGAGGAGAAGAAGGAGAAGGAGCCCTCCTTCTTCTCCTTCTTCTTCTCTCCTCCTTCTTCTCCTCCTTCTCCTCCTTCTTCTTCTCTTCTTCTTTTCTTCTCCTCCTTATTTTCCTTCTCCTTCTCCTTCTCCTCCTCCTCCTTCTTCTTGTTTTGCTTCTCCTTCTTCTCTTCTTGATTCTTCTATTTCTTCTTCAATTTAGCTTATTTTTCATATATATGTTGTTGTTGTTCTTCTTCTCACTTTCTTATTCCCATTTTGCAGATTGGATGTACTACATGCATGGAAGCTGGCATTGGAGTGCTTTAGTTCCAGTTTTCATTTGAGTTGATGAAAAATGTGGAACTATATGTATATGTATATATGGATGAATAATATATGTGGAACTATATGTATATGTATATATGGATGAAACTTTGTATATGTTGGTTCTTTCGATATATGGGATGTACATTGATGAACAAATGGCATTGATGAACAAATGGCATTGATGAACTTTATATGTATATCATATATGTGTTGTGACCTATATATCATATATGTGCTATGAATTATATATATATGTGCCGTGAAATAGAAAAAATAAACAAAAATGTGACAATATGGGCTCTTTGCCGTCGGCCAGCTATTGTCAATGACCTTTGCCATCAGGAAACTGACGGCAAAGGTGCCACATGGCACCCAGCTGTGCAACCTGGGCAGCAGCAGCTGGCCATATGGGCTCTTTGCCGTCCGCTGCCCCGGGAGGCTGACGACACAACGGTAGGAAGGCAGAAGACAAAGTGGCTGATCCCTGCGCTGGCCCAACTCTGTGTTGGCCCAAAGAAGCAGACGACAAAGAGGGGGAGGGAGGCATACGACAAAGATAGGGAGGGAGTGATACGTCTCCCACATATCTATAATATTTGATGGTTTCATGCTATTATCTTGTCAAACTTCAGATGTTTTGCATGCCTTTTATATATTTTTTGGGACTAACTTATTGACTTAGTGCCAAGTGCTAGTTCCTGTTTTTCCATGTTTTTGACCCCTTTTAGAGGAGATTTTGAAACAGAGTCCAAACGGAAGAAAATCCCCGGAAAGATTTTTTCTATATCGGAAGAAGATCGGGATCCTTGGGAGCCAAGGCAGGGGAGCCTCAGGGGCCCCACAAGCCCCCACACTGCGGCCAGGGGGGTAGGCCGCGGCCCACAGGCTTGTGAGCCCCCTGGGCGCCCTCTGCCCTAGGGGTAGCGCCTATATATTCCCTAAAAATCCTAAAACAATCAGGAGATCATCAAAATCACTTTTCCGCCACCGCAAGCTTTTGTCTCCGCAAGATCCCATCTGGGGCACGTTCTGGTGCCCTGCCGGAGGGGGGATTCGGACACGGAGGGCTTCTTCATCGACACCATGACCTCTCCGATGATGCGTGAGTAGTTCACCATAGGCCTACAGGTCCATAGCTAGTAAGTAGATGGCTTCTTCTCTCTCCTGGATTTTCAATACAAAGTTCTCCATGATCTTCATGGAGATCTATCTGATGTAATCTTCTTTTGAGTTGTGTTTGTCGAGATCCGATGAATTGTGGATTTATGATCAGATTATCTATGAATCTTATTGAGTTTCTTTTGATCTCTCTTATGCATGATTTCATATCCTTGTAATTCTCTTCGAGTTGTGGGTTTTGTCTGGCCAACTAGATCTATGATTCTTGCAATGGGAGAACTGCTTGGTTTTGAGTTCATACCGTGCGGTGACCACACCCAGTGACAGAAGGGGTAACGAGGCATGCACCATGTTGTTGCCATCAAGGGTAAAAAGATGGGGTTTTCATCATTGGTTTGAGATTATCCCTCTACATCATGTCATCTTGCTTAAGGCGTTACTCTGTTCGTCATGAACTCAATACACTAGATGCATGATGGATAGCGGTCGATGTGTGGAGTAATAGTAGTAGATGCAAAAAGTATCGGTCTACTTGTCTCGGACGTGATGCCTATATGTATGATCATTGCCTTAGATATCGTCATGACTTTGGGCGGTTCTATCAATTGCTCGACAGTAATTTGTTCACCCACCGTGGTATTTGCTATTTTGACAGAAGCCTCTAGTGAACACTATGGCCCCCGGGTCTACTCCACACCATATTTTCCACCTTACACTTTTTACTTCGTTGCACTTTCCGCCTTCAGATCTCACTTTGCAAACAATCTTGAAGGGATTGACAACCCCTTTGAAGCGTTGGGTGCAAGCTTGTTTGTGTTTGCGCAGTACTCTGGACTTGACGAGACCCTCCTTCTGGATCGATACCTTGGTTCTCAAACTGAGGGAAATAATTACTGCTCCTCTGCTGCATTACCCTTTCCTCTTCAAGGGAAAAAACCAACGCAAGCCGAGTCTCCATCAACGTGTCAATTTCTGGCACTGTTGTTTGAGAAGTAGCAGAAGGATTTCTGCCGCCGTTGCCGGGGAGGAAGATCAAGTCAAGAACTCATCCAAGTAGGTGTCGCAAACTCATCTCTTGCATTTACTTTGTTTGCCAGTTGCCTCTCATTTTCCTCTCCCCCACTTCACCAATTTGCCTTTTTCGTTTGCCTTTTTCGTTCGCCTTTTTGTTCGCCCTTTTTCTCGCCTGTTCTTTAGTTGCTCGTGTGCTTGCTTGCTTGCCGAAGTCACCATGAATGAAAACACCAAACTTTGTGACATCTCGAATACTGATAATAATGATTTTATTAGTACTCTGATTGCTCCCGCCACTAGTGCGGAGTCATACAAAATCAATCCCGCTTTGCTGAATCTTGTTATGAAAGAGCAATTTTCTGGCCTTCCTAGTCAAGATGCCGCATCCCATCTCAATACCTTCATTGAGCTTTGCGATATGCAAAAGAAGAAAGATGTGGATAATGAAGTGATTAAATTGAAGCCTTTTCCTTTCTCGTTAAGAGATCGCGCGAAAACTTGGTTTTCTTCTTTGCCCAAAAAGAGTATCGATTCTTGGGATAAGTGCAAAGATGCTTACATATCCAAGTATTTTCTGCCGCCTAAGATCATCTCTCTCCATAATGATATCATGAATTTCAAGCAACTTGATCATGAACATGTTGCACAAGCTTGGGAGAGAATGAAGTTAATGATTAGAAATTGTCCCGCTCATGGCTTGAGTCTTTGGATGATTATACAAATCTTTTACGTTGGCTTGAATTTCGCTTCTAGAAGTATCTTGTACTCCACCTCAGGTGCAACATTCATGGAAATCACGTTAGGAGAAGCCACAAAGCTCTTAAACAACATCATGATGAACTACTCTCAGTGGCACACTAAAAGGTCACCTACTAGTAAGAAGGTACACGCTATAGTGGAAATTAACTCGTTGAGTGCTAAGATGGACGAGCTAATGAATTTGATTGCTAGTAGAAGTGCTCCTTTGGATCATAATGATATGCCTTTATCTTCTTTGATTGAGAGTAGCAACGCTAGCTTGGATGTTAATTTTGTTGGTAGGAATAACTTTGGCAACAACAATGCTTTTAGAGGAAACTATGTTCCTAGGCCTTTTCCTGGTAACTCCTCTAATAAGTTTGGCAACTCCTACAACAATACCCATGGAAATTAAAATAGATTACCCTCTAATCTAGAGAGCAATATCAAAGAGTTCATCAACTCTCAAAAGATTTTTAATGCGTCCATAGAGGAAAAGATACTCAAAATTGACGATTTGGCTAAGAGCGTGGATAGAATGTATATTGATGTTGATGCTTTGAAAGTTAGATGTGCTCCTCCCAAAATCAACATGGATGAAACATTGAAAGCTATGCGTGTTTCCATGATTGAGAGTCAAGAAAGAACCGCCAAAATTCGTGCTAGACATGAATGGCTTAAAAAGGCGAGTTCTCGTGATGAGAATCACGAAGATCTTAAAGTGCTTGGTGTGACTCCCACTGAATCTTTGTTTTCTTGTGTCAAACCTAATGATTATGGGGCTGGATATGAATCCACTTTGGTTGAAAAGTGACCCAATGATTCAGAGTCCATCTATCTTGATGCTAAAAGCATTGAAAGTGGAGTAGAAGATGTTAAAACTTTGAGTAGTAATGAAATTACTACCGTGGATTTCAAGGAATTCAATTATGATAGTTGCTCCTTGATTGAATGCATTTCTTTGATGCAATCCATGTTAAACTCTCCACATGCTTATAGCCAAAACAAGGCCTTTACCAATCATATCGTCGAAGCTATGATAAAATCTCTTGAAGAGAAACTTGAATTGGAAGTCTCTATCCCTAGAAAGCTTCATGATGAGTGGGAACCTACCATCAAAATAAAAATCAAAAACTATGAGTGCAATGCTTTGTGTGATTTGGGTGCTAGTGTTTCTGCGATTCCAAAGTATTTATGTGATGTTCTGGGTTTTAATGAGATTGAAGAGTGTTCTCTTAATTTGGATCTTGCTGATTCTACTGTAAAGAAACCCATGGGAAGGATCAATGATGTTCTTATTATTGCAAATAGGAACTATGTACCCATGGATTTCATTGTGCTTGCACATTGATTGAAATTCTACATGCCCTATTATTCTTGGTAGACCTTTCCTAAGGACTATCGGTGTTATCATCGATATGAAGGAAGGGAATATTAGATTTCAATTTCCTTTAAGGAAGGGCATGTAACACTTTCCTAGAAAGAAAATAAGATTGCCTTATGAATCCATGATGAGGGTCACTTATGGTTTGAGCACCAAAGACGACGATACGTGATTCTATCGCTTCTATGGCTAGCTAAGGGCGTTAAACAATAGCGCTTGTTGGGAGGCAAACCAATGAATTTATATTTTTCTTTATGTTTTGTTGCGTCCACACCATCACATATCTGTTGTGATTGTGTTTTCTGTGTTTCCTTTTGTGTTTGATCCAAGCAAAACCTTTATGACTAGTCTTGGTGATGGTTGTTTGATCCTGCTGGAAAAAGACAGAAACTTTTCGCTCACAAGATGATTTTTCATTTTTATTCAGAAAGAGCTTTTGAGTTGATTCTTTTTTCTGATGGTTGATATGCTTTTTTCCCAGGACGTCGTAATTGTTCAGATTTTTTGAGGTACCAGAAGTATACGAAGTATACAGATTGCTACAGACTGGTCTGTTTTTGACAGATCCTGTTTTTGTTGAGTTGGTTGCTTGTTTTGATGAAACTATGGTTAGTATCGGGGGGTACTATCCATGGAAACATGAGAATACAGTAGCCCAACACCAATATAGATAGAATTCAAGTTTGCTATAGTACCAAAAGAAGTGGTAGTTTGTTTTCTTGTACTAATGTTATCACGAGTTTCTGTTTAAGTTTTGTGTTGTGAAGTTTTCAAGTTTTGGGTGATGTTCTTATGGACAAAGAGATAAGGAGTGGAAAGAGCTCAAGCTTGGGGATGCCCAAGGCATCCCAAGCCAAACTCAAGGAAACCAAAAATCCTAAGCTTGGGGATGCCCCAGGAAGGCATCCCCTCTTTCGTCTTCAATCCATCGGTAACATTACTTGGAGCTATATTTTTATTCACCACATGGTATGTGTTTTAATTGGAGCGTCTAGTATCGTAGGAGTCTTTTCTTTTGTTGTGTCACATTCATCCTTGCTGCACAACTTTTTGAGAGAGAGAGACATGCACTCATCATGATTTTTCTAGAATGCTCATAGTGCTTCACTTATATCTTTAGAGCTAGATACTTTTGCTCTAGTGCTTCACTTATATCTTTTAGAACATGGCGGTGCGTGATTTGGTAGTTGGCTTATGCAATGAAAGTAGTCCCAAATGTGATAGGTACCCAAAGAGGATGCAAAAACCTCCATCTTCATGTGCATTGAATAGAAAGAGAAGTTTTGATTCCTCTCAATTAGTTTTGAGACGTGGATTTGGTAATATTGAGAACTATGTTAGTAGGGTGTTGTGAATCTAGAAATACTCGTGTTGAAGTTAGTGATTCCCTTAGCATGCACGTATGGTGAACCGCTATGTTAGGAAGTTGGAGCATAATTGATCTATTGATTGTCATCCTTTGTGTTGAGGTCGGGATCGCGCGATGGTTTACACCTACCAACCCTTCCCCTAGGAGTATGCATTTAGCACTTTGTTTCGATTACTAATAAAAACTTTCGCAATAAGTATGTGAGTTCTTCATGACTAATGTGAGTCCATGGTATAGATGCACTTTCACCTTCCACCATTGCTAGCCTCTCCAGTGTCGCGCAATTCTCGCCGGTACACAAACCCACCATATGCCTTCCTCAAAATAGCCACCATACCTACCTACTATGGCATTTTCATAGCCATTCCGAGATATATTGCCATGCAACTACCACCGTTCCGTCTCATGACTTGTGCCGTCACTCTCATATTGCCATTGCATGATCGTAAGATAGCTAGCGAGATGTTTTCAACGTCATACGCCGTGCTAGATCGTTGCACATCCCGGTACACTGCCGGAGGCATTTCCTATAGAGTCATCATCATTTTGAGGTTTGAAGCTATGAGTAAATAAAAGTGTGATGATCATCATTATGAGAGCCTTGTCCCATGTGAGAAAAAAGAGAGGCCAAAGAGCCCAAAAAAGAGAAAAAAGAGACCTAAGAGCCCAAATGAAAAAAAGAGAGAAAAAGAGAGAAGGGACAATGCTAGTATCTTTTTCCACACTTGTGCTACATAATACCACCATGTTCTTCATGATTGAGAGCTTCTTGCTTTGTCACTACCATATTCTAGTGGGAATATTCATTATATAACTTGGCTTGCATATTCCAATGATGGGCTTCCTCAATTGCCCTAGGTCTTCGTGAGCAAGCAAGTTGGATGCACACCCACTCGTTTTGCTTTTGAGATTTCACATACTTATAGCTCTAGTGCATCTCTTGTATGGCAATCCCTACTCATTCACATTGATATCTATTAATGGGCATCTCCATAGCCCTTCGATACACCGAGTCAATGTGACCAACTCCTCCTTTTTGTCTCACAACCACCACCACACTCTATTCCACCTATAGTGCTATATCCCTGGCTCACACTCATGTATTGCGTGATAGTTATAAAAAGTTTGAGAAAGTAAGAGTGCGAAAACAATTACTTGGCCAATACATGGGTTGTGCATAATTTACATTAGTTGTGTGAGGATGATGGAGCATAGCCAGACTATATGATTTTGTAGGGATAACTTTCTGAAAGTGCGTTATATCGACTAGACGGGGGTGAATAGGAGATTTTTAGAATTTCATCACTGAGGTAATTACTTTTGAGGAAATTCCTCACTGATGACTAACTTACAGCGGAAACAGTAAAGGATCAGACGTCCAAACGTTCACACCAGCAGTATTTCAGAGTGAAGAATGTGAAAACTGATCGCACAGTAAGCAGGCACGCAGAATACAAATGATGATTAACTATTGTGAAGAATTTGGGGTTGAGGAAATTCAGAGAAAGTCTTCAGCAAATTCTTCAAACAGTCACAGTGAAAGTCATCAACACATAATACAGAGAAAGTAAAGAGTTGAGGAATTAGAACCCGATTCTCAGAGACGACAGTCGTTGATGACCCAGTTCCAACTGCTGTGACAGTTGTACATCTGGTTTGGAGCGGCTTGGTATTGAAACCAAAGGACACCCAGTCCCAGGACACACAGTCCCTACCGTATTCTCCTTGAGCTAAGGACACACAGTCCTCGCCCAACACTCGTGGTAAGTCTTCAGGGCAGACTTCCAAACCCTCACAAACTCGGTCACCCGGCGATCCACAATTGACTGCTGGATTGCTCTAGACAATGACGCCTAACCGTCTGGAGGATGCACAGTCCTCAAAGTTAGAAGGCTTCAGTCCCACACAGGAACAACTTCTTTAGTGATGCTCAATCACTAGGTTTGGTTTGTGGTTTCGGTGGGTGGTGTATTTCCTCACTGATGAATTACTCTCGAAAGCTCTGAGGAATTTGGGTTGCTCTTATGACAAGTGTCAGTGTATAACGGAGCAGCCAACCAGCTAGTGGTTGTGGGGGGCGGCTATTTATAGCCTGGGAGCATCCCGACATGATTTGACACTAATGCCCTTAAATAATATGACCGTTGGAGTGGATAAGACCGGTGACTTGGCGTGGTTATCGAAACGGTCGGGACCCTCAACTGTGAGAGTCCTCATGTCACTCATATTCCTCACTTGAGCCTTTTGGTAGGATTTGGCTTGGGTTGGGCATCATGAGGTAATCCATTCCATAGTGTTACTTTGACCCCCTTTAACAGTACGGTGTTCCTATTCATCAAATACGAAGAAAGTAAAACAGAACACGTAAATCTTCACGCTTCAATTTCTTCAGAACAATTTTCTTCAGGAACCACCGATCTTCTCAATATCAATATCTTCACGAGGAATATCAATTTCATCACAGATTCCACGCGATTCATTTCTTCAGCTTCAGACCAATTTCTTCAACTCAAGACATATATTTCTAGGGGTCGATATTCTTCAAATATCTGAAACTCCTCAATGACTTATAGATCCTGTGTACACTTATAAACACATTAGTTACTTAACCTATAAGTCTTCAAACCACCAAAATCACTAAGGGGCACTGGATGCACTTCAATTTCCTTGGCCTAGTTATTTTGAAAGTTCATGATTACCTTGCTACTTTGCTTGAAGTATTATTGTTTTCATGTCAATAGCAAACTATTGTTTTGAATCTTACGAATCTGAACATTCATGTCACGTGAAAGAAGTTGCAAAGGACAACTATATTAGGTAGCATTCCACATCAAAAATTTGTTCTTTATCACTTCCCTACTCGAGGACGAGCAGGAGTTAAGCTTGGGGATGCTTGATACGTCTCCAACGTATCTATAATTTTTGATGGTTTCATGCTATTATCTTGTCAAACTTCGGATGTTTTGCATGCCTTTTATATATTTTTTGGGACTAACATATTGACCTAGTGCCAAGTGCCAGTTCCTGCTTTTTCCATGTTTTTGACCCCTTTCAAAGGAGATTTTGAAATGGAGTCCAAACGGAAGAAAATCCCTGAAATGATTTTTTCTGTACCGGAAGAAGATCGGGAAGCTTGGGAGCCAAGGCAGGGGAGCCTCAAGGGCCCCACAAGCCCCCACCCCGCGGCCAGGGGGGTAGGCCGCGTCCCACAGGCTTGTGGGACCCCTGGGCGCCCTCTGCCCTAGGGGTTGCGCCTATATATTCCCTAAAAATCCCAAAAAAAAATCAGGAGACCATCGAAATCACTTTTCCGCCGCTGCAAGCTTCTGTCTCTGCAAGATCACATCTGGGGCACGTTCTGGTGCCCTGTCGGAGGGGGGATTAGGACACGGAGGGCTTCTTCATCGACACCATGACCTCTCCGATGATGCGTGAGTAGTTCACCATAGACCTACGGGTCCATAGCTAGTAACTAAATGGCTTCTTCTCTGTCTTGGATCTTCAATACAAAGTTCTCCATGATCTTCATGAAGATCTATCCGATGTAATCTTCTTTTGCGGTGTGTTTGTCGAGATCCGATGAATTGTGGATCTATGATCAGATTATCTATGAATCTTATTTGAGTTTCTTCTCATCTCTCTTATGCATGATTTCATATCCTTGTAATTCTGTTCGAGTTGTGGGTTTTGTCTGGCCAACTAGATCTATGATTCTTGCAATGGGAGAACTGCTTGGTTTTGTGTTCATACCGTGTGGTGACCTCACCCAGTGACACAAGGGGTAGCGAGGCACGCATCGTGTTGTTGCCATGAAGGGTAAAAAGATGGGGTTTTCATCATTGGTTTGAGATTATCCCTCTATATCATGTCATCTTGCTTAAGGCGTTACTCTGTTCGTCATGAACGGTCGATGTGTGGAGTAATAGTAGTAGATGCAAAAAGTATCGGTCTACTTATCTCGGACGTGATGCCTATATGTATGATCATTGCCTTAGATATCGTCATGACTTTGTGCGGTTCTATCAATTGCTCGACAGTAATTTGTTCTCCCACCGTGATATTTGCTATTTTGAGAGAAGCCTCTAGTGAACACTATGGCCCCCGGGTCTACTCCACACCATATTTTCAGCCTTACACTTTTTACTTCGTTGCACTTTCCGCCTTCAGATCGCACTTTGCAAACAATCTTGAAGGGATTGACAACCCCTTTGAAGCGTTGGGTGCAAGCTTGTTTGTGTTTGCGTAGGTACTCTGGACTTGACGAGACCCTCCTTGTGGATCGATACATTGGTTCTCAAACTGAGGGAAATACTTACTGCTCCTGTGCTGCATCACCCTTTCCTCTTCAAGGGAAAAAACCAACGCAAGCCCAGTCTCCGTCAATGTGTCAATTTCTGGCACTGTTGTTTGAGAAGTAGCAGGGAGGCAGACGACAAAGAGAGTAAGGAAGGCAGGCGCCAAAGAGAGGGAGGAAGGCACACAACAAAGCCTTCGTTAGCCCTAATGGAGGCGTTGCCTGTCGGCTGTCGTCTAAGCATTTTTTTCGTCTGCTCTGTGCCAGAGGCTGACGTCAAAGACCTTTGTCGTCCGCTTTAGGCAGACTGACGGCAAAGAACGTGATATGCCATCGAAAATAGTCATAGGAACATTGCCGACAGGAGGCTGATAGCAAAGACCCTTGCCGTCGGTGGATCACCTCTTTGTCGTCCGTTATGGCAGACGGCAAAGAGTCTGATTCCTCTAGTATCCCTCGAAAAGAGATGGACACGGTTACACACATAGTTTGTTCATTTTAATTAAGCTTACATCAAGTTTGCTATAACCGGATGTTAAACTGTAAGTGCATCTAGTGCCCCTTAGTGATTTTTGTGGTTTGAAGACTTATAGGTTAAGTATCTAATGTGTTCATGAGTGTACACAAGATCTATAAGTCGCCGAGGAGTTTGAAATATTCGATGAATATCGACCCCTAAAAATGTATATTTTCGGTTGAAGAAATTGTCCTGAAGCTGAAGAATTGAATTGTGGATAATTTGCAATGAAATTGATATTCCTCATGAAGATATTGAAATTGAGGAATTCGGTGTGTCCTGAAGAAAATCAATCTGAAGACTTTGAAGCATGAAGATTTATCCTTTCTGTTTTATTTTCTTCACACTTGAGTAATAGGAACACCGTACTGTTAAAGGGGGTCGAGGTAACACATTGGAATGAATTTCCTCATGATGCTCAACCCAAGCCTAATCCTACCAAAAGCCTCAAGTGAGGAATATGAGAGACATGAGGACTCTCACAGTTGAGGGTCCCGACCGTTATCGATAGCTACGCCAAATCATTGGTCTTATCCACACCAACGGTCATATTATTGAAGGGCATTAATGTCAAATCATATCGGGATGCTCCTAGGCTATAAATAGCCGCCCCCACAACCATTAGCTCGCTGGATGCTCCGTTAGAAACTGACACTTGTCATAAGAGCAACCCAAATTCCTCGGAGTCTTCGAGAGTAATTCATCAGTGAGGAAATACCCCAAACCCCAAACCAAAAACCGAGAACCAAGTGATTGAGCATCACTGAAGAAGTTGTTCTTGTGTGGGACTGAAGCCTTTTACCTTTGAGGACTGTGCATCCTCCAGATGGTTAGGCGTCATGGTCTAGAGCAATCCAGCAGTCAATTGTGGTTCGCCGGGTGACCAAGTTTGTGAGGGTTTGGAAGTCTACCCTGAAGACTTACAACGAGTGTTGGGCGAGGACTCTGTGTTCTTAGCCCAAGGAGAATACGGTAGGGACTGTGTGTCTTTTGGTTTCAATACCAAGCCGCTCCAAACCAGATGTACAACTGTCACAGCAGTTGGAACTGGGTCATCAACCACTGTCTTCGCTGTGAAACGGGTTCTATTTCCTCAACTCTTTATATTCCTCAGTTTGTGTGTTGATGATTTTCAGAGTCACTGTTTGAAGAATTTGCTGCAGACTTTCTCTGAAATTCCTCAACCCCAAATTCTTCACACAAGTTAATCCTCATCTATTTTCTGCGTGCGTGCATACTGTGCAAACTGTGTTCATAGTCTTCATCCTGAAAAACTGCTGTAGTGAAACTTTGCACTCCTGATCCTTTGCTGTTTCTGCTGTAAGTTAGTCATCAGTGAGGAATTTTCTCAAAAGGAATTTCCTCAGTGAAGAAATTCTAAAAATCTCCTATTCACCCACCTCTAGTCGATATAACACACTTTCAATTGGTATCAGAGCAAGGTACTCCCTTGTTCTATGTGATTTTGGTTTAACCACCTAGAGTTTTAGTTATGTCGACTGCTGGCATGATTAAGGTTAGTGCAGCATGTCCTACTTTCGAAGGAAAGGCCTTTCCCTTCTGGAAGACCAAGATGCAGATGCATCTACACGCTATTGACAATGATCTCTGGTATATTGTGGAACATGGCGTCCCCATCATCTCTGCTAGTATCTCTGCTCCTGATGTGAAGATATTCAAGCAACTTGATTCTCAAGGGAAGAAATCATCTGTGGCCATCTGAGCAAAGGCCAGTATGGCAGAGTGAGTGCTTTGGGCTCAGCGAAACTTATCTGGCAAAGACTGTCCAAAGTTAATGAAGGAGTACCAACCCAGCGTGATTCTCGTGTTGATGTTCTTCGCAATCTCTTCAATCGCTTCAAGAGGTTTGACAATGAAAGCTGCCAAGATACCTTTGATCGCCTCACTGACATATCAAATAAACTGCAAGCACTGGGAGCTCGAGACATTACTGATCACGAAGTTGTGGAGAAACTGCTAAGATCCTTGGATTCTTCATTTGATACATTAGTTCTGATGATTCAAGAAAGACCAGACTATACTCGAAAGACTCAATACTCATGAATTCCAACAAGAAGAAAAGAGAGATCTATATGGATCAAGCTATTCTAGACCACGTGCACTGAAGGCTAAAACAATTTCCTCATCTGAAGAAGAAGACTCAGATGATAGCATTGGTGATCCTGAAGAATTTGGACATGAGCTTGCAATGCTCGTGAGGAAATTCCAAAGGTTTACACGACGTGGTCAGTTCGGTAAACCTTCAAGAAGAGATATGAAGAAATCAGAATCTTCATCTGAGGACTACAAGAAAAGAACCTACCACAAATGCAAGAAATCAGGTCACTACATTGCTGATTGTCCTCGTTGGGGAAAGGAATCAAAGAAGAAGAAATACAAGGCTGACAGTTCTGATGACTCAAAGAAAAAGAAGAAATCTTCAAAAATCCTCATCGCACAAGAAGACTAGTTTCAGAAAGGCTTGGACACTTATTGGCAAGGAAATGGATTCCGAGGCGGAATCTGAGGAATGTGATTAAGAGGAGGGTTCAGATGAAGACTCAGAATCCGGACAGGCTAGTCTTGCATTTGCAACCACATTCGTCAGCAAGTCAATCTTCAACCTTGAAGAAAAATGATAACACCATCCACACTGATGACTATGCTGATAACTTCGTTCCAACCTATTGCTTCATGGCAAAAGGTTCAAAGGTACCGAATGATGCTTCCTCCTTTGATTCAAGTGACTGTGAACCTGATGATTATAAAAACCCAGTTACAGTAAACTTGCTATCATTGCCACTAAACAACAAACTGCCCTGGAAAAGCTTCAGAAACTGCTAGATAGAAGTGATGATCTGTTGAATGATGAAATGAATCTTACCCAAACCCTCATTGAAGATGTGAAAAGTCTTCAATCTAGATTTGATAATCTTCAAGGTCGTCATGATACACTCCTCGCTGATCATGAGAAACTTTCCTATGAATTTCTTCAAAGGAAGCTTGATCTAGAGAAGTTGAGGATTTCTCATGATGATCTTCGTATGGAAAATGATTCATTACTAGCTCAACAGATCAGTGCTGCTCAAGCTGAATTCATTCCTTCATGTATTAAATGCATTGAATGTGAAACTGCTAATTCTTCACCAGAATCATCAAATGCTTCAATTGCTAGAAATTCTTGAACTGCTCCTGTAGTGTCAAATTCCTCACTTGAGGAAAATACAAATGTCACTGATGAAAATGCAGGGGTGAAGGAATTGTATGTGACACGCATATACAAAAGTCTCAAAGGACATCAAACCCTTTGTGATGTGCTCAAAAAGCAGATCTTGAACAGGAACCCGAGGAAAGAAGGAATTGCCTTTGAGAGGAAATTGAATGCTGATGGATCTTATTGGAAACCTGAGCAGTATCCCAAAACATCATGGGTTGCTGCTACTAGGCCTCCTTTTGATCCATCCAATCTAACCGGCTTTTCATGTGAATTATCCTATTCCTCACATGAGTCATTTGACTCCAACTATAAACTGTTCAAAAATCAAGCTGGTGAAGTATTTGCTCGATATGTTGGAACTAACTGGAGGAATGGCCCTCCCGTGAGGAAAATCTGGGTTCCCAAGACTTGTCTTGAAAATCTTCAAGTGAATGTCCTCATGACACCACCGATGAAGAATCTGAACCCAGATCAAATTCCTCAGGAGGACCAAAGTCTTCAAGAGGATCAAAATCCTCAACTGGTCAAAACTATGGTCGTACCGGTGCTAATGCTTCTAACATGCCGGGAAACTACAAGGAATATGAATATGAGCGTTATTCTTCAAATCATTATGTTCATAAATCCTCAAACCAGTTCTCTGCATATTCATATGAGTACTTTAACCCCCCTACTGTTAGGAGAAGTGCATTAGCTTCAATGCCCCCTTTCTCATATGGTGCTCGCAGGATGATGAATGCTTTACCACCCCTTCAGATGTGGGTGGTGAAGAAATTGAACTAATCACTTCTGTAGGTCAGGTCTCCAGATGAAAATCATCATCTGAAGAATTTGCTGGAGACCTGAGGAAAATGCTTGATAGGACGCAAGCTAATATTGATGAAATAGAGATATTTCACACGTCCTTATAATTCTGTTATGATGAAATTCCTATATGATGAAATTGATATCATATTCTTCAAGTCTGAAGCATATGAGATGGTAAGCTGTACTAATTCATCTCTAGGATGACAAACCCAAGAGTACTGAGTGGGTTCTTGATAGTGGTTGCACACATCACATGACTGGTGATAAAAGTTTGCTGATGAATATGCCACTAACTCCATCACCCATGAAGCAAATCACATATGCTGACAAAGGTAAAAGCAAGGTATTGGGACTTGGCAAAGTGGCTATTTCCAAGGATAGGCATATGGACAAAGTGATGCTTGTTGTATCCCTTGGATTTAACCTCATGTCAGTCTCGATGCTTTGTGATCTTGATATGATTGTTATCTTTGGTACATATAGATGTGTTGTCATCATGGAATCTGACAGATCCAAAGTCTTCGAAGGTGTGAGAAGAGGGGATTTGTACATTGTTGAGTTCTCTACAGGTCCTTAACCTGCCACTTGCTTACTAGCAAAAACCTCAAAAGGGTGGCTGTGGCATCGAAGACTCGGTCATGCAGGTATGAGGAATTTGCACACGCTTGCGAAGAAGAAGCATGTCATCGGCATCGAATCAGTCCAATTTCTCAAGGATCACCTCTGTGGTGCCTGTGAATCTGGGAAAATGACCAGATCCAAGCCTCCCTCGAAGACTATCATGACCACTACTCGTCCATTTGAATTGCTTCACATGGATCTATTTGGACCTACTCATTATGCCACACTAAAAAATGCATCATCTTTATATGGCTTCCTCATAGTTGATGATTATTCCAGATATATATGGGTGCATATCATCTTATATAAAACTGAAGCGCAGGAAGTCTTCAAATGATTTTCTTCAAGGGCCTCGACGAACTTCGTCATCAAGATCAAACTCATCGGGATTGATAATGGAACAGAGTTCAAAAACACTGGTCTTGATAATTATGTTGATAAACTTGGTATTACTCACGAATTCTCTACTCCTTATACTCCTCAACCATGACTCTGGTTCAGATGGCAAGAACCACGCTTGAAGAATATCAGAATCCTCGTCGCTTTTGGCCTGAAGCAATCAACACTGCATGCCATATCATCAACATGGTATATCTTCACAAATTCCTCAAGAAAACCTCATATGAACTCCTCACTGACAAGAAACCCAATGTAAGTTATTTCAAAGTCTTCGGTGCAAAATGTTGGATTAGAGATCCTCACCATAGCTCAAAGTTTGCACCTAAGGCACATGAAGGTTTTATGCTCGGTTATGGAAAGGACTCGCACACCTACAAAGTCTTCAACAACTATCACAACAGAGTTGTTGAGACTGTAGATGTGCGGTTCGATGAAACTAATGGCTCGCAAAGAGAGCAATTGCCTTCTGATCCAGATAAATTGTCTCGTGAGGAAGCAATAAAGCTCAAAGCTACTAAAGACATTGTTCCCACTGAGGAAATTGGTGAAGAAATCATTCCCATCACTGATGAAAATCAAGAAGATGCTCTTGAGGAAATTGCTCCAGAACCAATTCCTCAGCCCAGATGAAATCCTCAACCAGCTCATCCGAGGATTGCAAATGAAGTGGAACTTGACAAAATCCTCAATGACATCAACGCGCCAGGTCCTCTCACTCGCTCAAAAGCTTCACACTTCGTTAACTTTTGTGGGCATTTCTCCTTTGTATCTATCACAGAACCTTCAAAAGTTGCTGAGGCTTTCCTGGAACCGGAGTGGATCCAAGCTATGCAAGACAAACTTCTTCAATTCAAGCTGAATGACGTATGGGAGCTCGTCAAACGACCAGATCCTCGCAAGCACAATATCATCGGAATCAAGTGGATTTTCCGAAACAAGCAAGATGAGGATGGTCAAGTGGGAGGAATAAGGCACGACTTGTAGGCCAAGGCTACACACAGGTTGAAGGAATATATTTCGATGAAACTTTTGCACCTATTATTAGACTTGAAGCTATTTGAATACTACTTGCTTATGCTAATCATCATAACATCATCTTATATCAAATGGATGTGAAAAGTGCATTCCTCAATGGTAAGCTTGAGCAAGTATATGTTTTGAGGATCCAAAGAATCCAGACAAAGTCTTCAGACTCAAAAAGGCGCTCTATGCTCTCAAGCAAGCCCCTCGGGCATGGTATGATACATTGAAGGAATTCCTGATGAAGAAAGGCTTCAAACCTGGTTCACTCGATCCAACTCTTTTCACTAAATCCTATGATAATGAGATATTTGTATTCCAGATATATGTCGACGATATTATATTTGGCTGTACTGACAAATAGTACAGTGATGAATTTGCTTACATGATGAGTGAAGAATATCAGATGTCTATGATGGGGGAGCAGAAATTCTTCTTAGGTCTTCAAATTCGTCAACAACACAATGGAATATTCATATCACAGGAGAAATACCTCAAGGATGTTCTGAGGAAATTCGACATGCATGAATGCAAAGGTGCCAAGACTCCAATGCCTACCAACGGCCACCTATGCACTAACGAAAATGGTAAAGAATTCGATCAGCAGGTATATCGCTCTATGATTGGCTCTTTATTGTATTTATGTGCATCTAGGCCAGATATAATGCTTAGTGTTTGCATGTGTGCACGTTTTCAAGCAAAAACCGAAGGAATCACACCATAAGGCTGTGAAGCATATTCTTCGATACTTAGCTCACACACCAACACTAGGATTATGGTACCCCAAGGGCTCAAATCTTCATCTAGTGGGGTATTCTGATTCTGACTATGGTGGTGACCGTGTGGATCGCAAGTCAACCTCTCGTACATGTCATTTCCTCGGAAGATCACTAGTTTGCTGGTCCTCAAAGAAGCGGAACTGTGTTTCACTCTCCACAACTGAAGTTGAGTACATTGCTGCTGGTTCATGCTCTGCTCAATTGCTATGGGTGAAGCAAACCCTCAAGGACTACGGCATCAACATGAAGAATGTGCCTCTCTAATGCGACAATGAGAGTGCAATCAAGATTGCATACAACCCAGTACAACACTCGAAGAACAAGCACATCCAGATTCGTCATCATTTTCTTCGGGACCATGTCCTCAAGGGCAATATCCTCATCGACCATGTGAAGGCTGATGATCAACTAGCAGATATCTTCACTAAGCCCTTGGATGAGAAAAGGTTTTGCAAGTTGCGGTGTGAGCTAAATATCTTAGAATCTTCAAATGTTTTGTTAAAACATGCACACATCCTAACACTTATGCAAAATTGATGACATAGGTGTGCAACACACGATGAATTGATTTTGTTGAACTAGTGAAGAATATCACTCTGAGTGTGAAGAAATCAACGAAGAAATTTATTCTCAGGGCCCTACGACAATTGTACGCGGCGTTTGTAATCAACATTCTTATATGGTGGGTCCCGCCACCGGCAAACGTGAAATTCCTCAAGTTGAATTTCTTCAAAGCTGAATTTCTTCAAAATTTGATTTTCTTCAAAACAGTTGTTCTTCAAAATCGTTTTTCTTCAAAACTGAAATTCATCATCATTACGCTTTATCACAAAATCCTCAAGTTATTCAAAATCTTCAAAACCACGTGATGATTTTCGTTTACCTAGATAGACTGTGATTTCAAGTCCTAAACAACATTCACTTATAGCTATTTCTTCAATTTGATATTTCATCTAAGTGAATGTGATCGGACCCTACTTTCCCTCTATGCTACTCTCACCTACTCAATTCGATTCTTCATATGCGTTCTACTTGAAACTTTGTTCGAAATCCTCATTGCGTCCTTGTCAGCTGATGATTTTGTAACAAAATCCTCAAATCTTCAAAAATGTTTTTTTAATGCATAGTAACTGAACCCCACTTTCCTCGTTCGGATAACCACTATCTCCACGATCTCCACCGCTTCTCTCGTGAGCTACACATGTCCTGCGGAGACGTAGAGACAGGGGCTATTTGGTCCGATTTCCTCGTGCCAACAGTTACCACCTGGCTATAAATATGTCCCCATCTCCCTCGGTAAAATCTTCTTTGTTCCATCGCCCTTCTACTACAGCAAAGCTCCAAGCCGTAGCGCCACCGCTAGAAGTCTCGTCGCCGGCGAAGAAGAGCTTGACTGCCTCAACTTCTCCGTCGCCGAAACCACGCCGGATCCGGACCATCTTCGTCCGCCGCCGCCATAGCCGTCCTCTGCTGTCGAGTTAGGGCGCATTGGACACACACCGAAAGAGCATGTACTGCTACTACTTCTCTGTTCTTCGTGCGCGCCATCTAGGGTAAATAAAAACCCTATTTCTACAGCAAGTTTGATCTACTATTTTACCTCTGAGATGTGAAACCTGTTTTTCCTCAAGAATCTATCTGTTTCTTTTCCTCAAACACCGCCTATCACCAAACTATTGATGAACTTCACTAAGCATCTAAGATTTTCACGAGATTCCTCAGTTGTGTGAATTTTCGGATCTGTACAACTCTGGAACCCAAGAACTGTATGCTTAGACAAATTCCTCAACCACTAGTCTAATTCCTCAAGTGTCAAATTTTTTCATTTTCTTCAAATCTGAGAACGCATATGACCTCTCCAAATTCCTCGCAACTATACTGTGTTCACAAGTACACACATGTCAGCTGATGAATCTCTCAGTTCTCATCAACTTAACTCATTTGCAGTGTTTCTTGAAGAAAATCTGCAAGTCTCATCAGAATCCTCAAGAGTTCAATCTCATCAGCAAAATCCTCATCTGAGGAAAATGGAGGATGAAAGGAAGCAAAAGGGAGGCAAGAAACTTGAGCAGAACACTGCCGCAGATATCCTGAGGATATATACCTGGATTACTGCACTCCTCATGAAAATGAAACTATGCCTAAGAGAAAAATAAGGCTTCAAAAGATAGAACGCCGATGGGCTAAGGAGTGGAAGGAGTACAGATTCGTCACTCCCAAATACGCGAAGAAATTTGCTGTGAAGCCTCCTGGCAAACGGGCTCCACTTGAGGATTATCATGAAGCTCATCCCTCAAGCCTCAAGACAATTGATGACTATCCTGATGAAAGGTCTAAACACTTGTCAAAGCTCAAGAAGCAAGGAGAGGCTGCTGTGAGGAATTTCAATGAAGAATCTGTTGCTGCTGCAACTGCTGCTACTTCCTCTGCAGCTGAGACTTCTGGTACGACAATTCCTCAACTGAAGTCCGTGCCACCAAAACCAAAGGCTTCAAAGTCTCAAGAGAAAACAACTCTAACATCAGCACCAAAACCATCAGCACCAAAACCCTCAGCACCAAAACCCTCAGCACCACCTCAGGCTTCAAAGCCTGAGCAGAAGCCAATAGTGAAGAAATTGCCTACTGTCTCCAGCTCCTCAGTCCCTTCTGCAACAAGTTCGGAGACAAAGTCTTCACCAACTCCTCTGAAGACTAAAGTGACTGCTGGGAGAGGAACAAGACTAATCCCAAGCAAAATCATCAAGGTCCCTTCTGCATCAGAAGGTAGTGATGAATTTGATGATGACACTCTGCACGCCATCATCAGAAACAAGCAAGAGAGGGTAGCTCAAGCTTCTGGCAGCTCCATTCATGTGGCCATGGACCCAAAGTCCTCCTCGACGACATCAACATCTCGTATGAGGACCCCAACACTCCACTTGATGATTTGAAACTTCCCCCAGGCATCAGCCACATGGTGGCCACATTCATCAACGAGGCCAAGTGGAAGGAGCAGCAAGCCAAACAGGCCAAGGTTGCCAAGCTCAAAAAGGAGAAATTCCTCACGCAGAATCTCCTCAACCTCACGCCTGATGCACTTGTGTCAACACAGGCTGAGTTGAAGACTTTGACAGATAAGTACTCCAAGCTTTCTGACCGTCAAAGTCTCAAAAGCAGTTTCATCAAACTTGCCACTGAAGCTGTTGACAACTACAACAAGAAGGTTGCTCCTCCAGTACCAACTCCTCAGCCTCTGATTGAAGAACCAGCTAATGAAACTACTCATGCTGAGGAAATCCCTCAAGGAAGCCGTGTGGATGAACTGGCAATTGAGGAAATCACCACGGAAAATCCAGCTGATGACTTTCCCACAGCTGGTGAGACTGACCCTGCTCCAGCTGATGCTCCAATGCCAGCTGATGACTCTGCACCAGCTGGTGCCTCAAAGCCAGCTAATGAAAATGTCTCTGCTGAGAAAACACCTTCACCAAAAGCTTCAAAGGTGAAGAAAATGACTCCGTCTGCATCAGACGTGAAAAAGACCAGGGCTGCTGAAAAGTAAGCCAAGAAGAGAAAAGCTTCATCAGCAGAAGAACACACTGAGGCCAAGCGCCTCAAAGTACTTGAAGAAAATGCTCCTCTGGATCCTGTGCCTCTTAAGAGCGCTCCTTCTTACGAGATGATTCCCTTCGCAAGCGAAGACCAGGAGCAAGGGCCAGATGAGAAAATGAAGAATGCTGAATCTGAGGAGCATACTGATGAGGAAATTCGCATTGACGACAGTCCTCAGCCTTCCATTTCTCATGAAGAAACTGCACAAGGATCAGCTGCACCAGCTGATGAATCTGGCTCCATCACCAAGCAAGTTGAGGAAGAACAAAGTGAAAATATTTAGCCTGATGAAAGTCACACTCCTGAGCAAAATCCTCAACCTGAGGATCAGGCTGACCCAACTCCTCCTCCTGAGCAAAACCCTCAAGCTGAGGTTTAGGATGAACCAATTCCTCCTCCAAAGCAAAACCCTCAACTGGATGCTCCGATTGACGACATTCCTCAGCCTGAAGCTCAACGAGACCACATCCCTCAGCCTGCAGCGCAACCAGAGCATGTTCCTCAGCCTGAAGCTCCAACTGATGAAATACCTCACCCTGAGGACCATGCTGAGGAAAATGCACCAGACCCACACAATGCCTTCATCGTCCTCAACCTAGAGTCTGCAATAGTTGTCTCCCCTCAGGTCCAACAGCAAAACCTTCAGCCAATGCAGCGTCAGCCGTTCTCCAAGCGGCCACCAAAACCAAAGGCTTCAACGTCTCAAGAGAAAACAGCTCCAGCATCAGCACCAAAACCATCAGCACCAAAACCCTCGGCACCAAAACCCTCAGCACCACCTCAGGCTTCAAAGCCTGAGCAGAAGCCAATAGTGAAGCAATTGCCTACTGTCTCCAGCCCCTCAGTCCCTTCTGCAACAAGCTCGGAGACAAAGTCTTCACCAACTCCTCTGAAGACTAAAGTGACTGCTGGGAGAGGAACAAGACTAATCCCAAGCAAAATCATCAAGGTCCCTTCTGCATCAGAAGGTAGTGCTGAATTTGATGATGACACTCTGCACGCCATCATCAGAAACAAGCAAGAGAGGGTAGCTCAAGCTTCTGGCAGCTCCATTCATGTGGCCATGGACCCAAAGTCCTCCTCAACGACATCAACATCTCGTATGAGGACCCCAACACTCCACTTGATGATTTGAAACTTCCCCCAGGCATCAGCCACATGGTGGCCACATTCATCAACGAGGCCAAGTGGAAGGAGCAGCAAGCCAAACAGGCCAAGGTTGCCAAGCTCAAAAAGGAGAAATTCCTCAGGCAGAATCTCCTCAACCTCACGCCTGATGCACTTGTGTCAACACAGGCTGAGTTGAAGACTTTGACAGATAAGTACTCCAAGCTTTCTGACCGTCAAAGTCTCAAAAGCAGTTTCATCAAACTTGCCACTGAAGCTGTTGACAACTACAACAAGAAGGTTGCTCCTGCAGTACCAACTCCTCAGCCTCTGATTGAAGAACCGGCTAATGAAACTACTCATGCTGAGGAAATCCCTCAAGGAAGCCGTGTGGATGAACTGGCAATTGAGGAAATCACCACGGAAAATCCAGCTGATGACTTTCCCACAGCTGGTGAGACTGACCCTGCTCCAGCTGATGCTCCAAAGCCAGCTGATGAGTCTGCACCAGCTGGTTCCTCAAAGCCAGCTGATGAAAATGTCTCTGCTGAGAAAACACCTTCACCAAAAGCTTCAAAGGTGAAGAAAATGACTCCGTCTGCATTAGACGTGAAAAAGACCAGGGCTGCTGAAAAGTAAGCCAAGAAGAGAAAAGCTTCATCAGCAGAAGAACACACTGAGGCCAAGCGCCTCAAAGTACTTGAAGAAAATGCTCCTCTGGATCCTGTGCCTCTTAAGAGCACTCCTTCTTACGAGATGATTCCCTTCGCAAGCGAAGACCAGGAGCAAGGGCCAGATGAGAAAATGAAGAATGCTGAATCTGAGGAGCATACTGATGAGGAAATTCGCATTGACGACAGTCCTCAGCCTTCCATTTCTCATGAAGAAACTGCACAAGGATCAGCTGCACCAGCTGATGAATCTGGCTCCATCACCAAGCAAGTTGAGGAAGAACAAAGTGAAAATCTTCAGCCTGATGAAAGTCACACTCCTGAGCAAAATCCTCAACCTGAGGATCAGGCTGACCCAACTCCTCCTCCTGAGCAAAACCTTCAAGCTGAGGTTTAGGATGAACCAATTCCTCCTCCAAAGCAAAACCCTCAACTGGATGCTCCGATTGACGACATTCCTCAGCCTGAAGCTCAACCAGACCACATCCCTCAGCCTGCAGCGCAACCAGAGCATGTTCCTCAGCCTGAAGCTCCAACTGACGAAATTCCTCACCCTGAGGACCATGCTGAGGAAAATGCACCAGACCCACACAATGCCTTCATCGTCCTCAACCTAGAGTCTACAATAGTTGTCTCCCCTCAGGTCCAACAGCAAAACCTTCAGCCAATGCAGCGTCAGCCGTTCTCCAAGAGGCCAAAGTTTCAAAAGGAGTCCTTCTTTGAAGAATGCATGTTCTTCGTCAGAGAAAATCCCTATGACAAGCCTCGCGTCAGGCATATGAAGTTTTGGACAAGGACACAGCTCAATTACTATGCCTCTGTGTTGTGTGGAAGAAATAAGATTTTCCAGCACAGGCATATTCCTCATGTTGAGCTTGAAGAAATACCATGCCTTGCTCCAGTCCTCAACGTCCTTTTTGAAGCTGGACTCCTCCCAATGTGCTCGGATATCTGTGATTGGAAGAGTGAGCTTATTCTTCAATTTTATGCAACTCTTCACATAACACGATTTCCAACAAACATCAACACATGGGTGTTTGACTGGATGACGCAAACAACACACTTCAAGGCTCCTGCCATTGAGCTACTGCGTGAACTACTAGTATCAATTCCCTCAGTGCAGGCCGTGAAGCTTTATGATGAACGTGAGCTGCCTAACAAGATGATGGAAGTCCTCATGAAGCCTTTGGCTAAGGGGCAACCACCAAGAACGACCTTCCTGATCCATGAGCTCAAATATGAACCCAGGACGGTTTACAGAATCCTCTGCAGCGTTCTTGCGCCAATCATGGGCCATGATGATGAAGAAGATGTCGTAGGCATCATGAAGAATATCCTCTTCAACATTATACATGATATTACCATCAACATCCATGATTTCTTCTTGAGGACTTTGGCCGACGATGCAATGTGTCCTTTTGATCACAAGATATATGCTCCGTGGATCATGAGATTCATCAGAACAAGGTCAGGCATCAATTATCACGCTGATTTCAACAACCATGTTGGTTATATGCCTCCTATAAGGGTCAACAAGAAGACTTTCGAGCCTGTTGAAGGAAAAGGCAAGTCCGTCATTGATGAAGGCAGTCGGCCCCTTGATGGCCAGTTTAGAGAGCCCGAACATATTCTTCATGGGATGACACAGAGACCCATCCTCCAAGTCCCGTTGCTCCTCAGGCGTTGAATACCGGAGAGCTTCTTCTCAGTCTTCACCGGAAGGTGGATCGGAATCACAAGTGGGTCAAATGCCAGTTCGGCGCCATTGTGAAAACCCTCAATGAAACGCAGAATTCTGTGAAGCTTAACCATCACTATCTTCATGAGGTTTTTGATCGCACCTGGGTTACACTAGCTCATCTGAAGACTCCAGCAGAACTTGAAGAACTGGAGTTTGTGCGAGACTTTTTTTTGACCGGCTACAGTAGGGAAAACCCCCCATAGTCTGTTTTCTTTTATTCCAATATATAAGAGTAGAATGTACAAGAAGAATTTAAAATGTACAAAGGGGATGGGAAGCTAAGGCTACAAACCTCAAGGAGGCAAAAAGGAAACCTATTTAAGGAGATCATCCCTGAAACTAGCCTTAATCCTATGAGCTAACACGGAAATGTCATGGATGAAACCAGATATCCATTTTCTGAACCTTGGCTGCTCCTGGTTAAAGACCTTGGCATTTCTGATAGTCCAGATGTTCCAACATGCAGTGATGACCACCTTAGCAAAAAAGGGGTTATGGAACTCTCGCTTAGCAGCTACAGTACAACTCCACATGGATGGACCCTGCCATGTGATCTGTAGGTAGGTCCAGACCCTGGTAGTGAAAAGACAGTTGAAGAATAAGTGATCTCTGTCTTCTTTAACGCTGGCATGGCATAGAACACAGAGATTGGAGTCTGAAACATTCCAGTGACGCCGTTTAAGCATGTCTTGGGTGTTAAGCCTATCCATGATGAGCATCGAGGCAAACATCTTGATCTTCATGGTACAACAGCTCTTCCAGATCCAATTAAGCAAGGGGTTTGGTGTAATACTGCTGTGAATATGACTATAGTATCTCTTGGCTGTGTAGGCCTTAGCATCCTTTCCCTATACCCATCTATCAAAGGCCTGGGGTCAATATCCAGGGCTTGAAGCAAGGATTGGACTGAAAGTAGCTCCTGGTAAGCCTGATCAGAGAGTGGCAAGTGGAACATAGAGAGCATGTTGTCCTCATAAAAGGCTTTAAAGACCTCCTGGGCTGTACAGAAAGGATCATCCACAAAGGAGAATAGCCTTTGAAATCTAGCAGCCAGAGGCGTAGTGGAGTTTCCAACCAACCAGGAATCAGACCAAAACAGGAAGGAGTCACCCTTGTTAGGATGAACATATGTAACTGATCTCAACTTGTCAAGCCTTTTACAGATATCCTTCCACCAAAAAGAACCACAAAGAGCAGTTCCCTGAGGTACTGTGTCATGATAGTAAGTGTTCCAGATTAAGTTAACCCATGGGATATCAGCATGATTTAGAAATTTATCAACATGCTTGAGCAGCAGTGCTTCATTCTGGATTGCTAGATTCATAATTCCTAATCCCCCTTTATTTTTAGGTCTGCACACCTGTTGCCAGGCAGCAAGAGAGGGTGCATGATCTTGCCCATTTTTCCTCCATAGACATTGCCTCTGAATTCTTTCAAGCTGCTTCACTATGCCTGGTGGGATATCCAGACTGCATAGGAAGAAAATAGGAACAGATGACAGTGCTGAGTTTAAATATTGTAACTTTCCCCCCTGAGCCAGGAAAGATGAACTAGCACTGAGCCTTCTTTCCATGTTGTCAACCAGTGGCATGAGATCAATGATTCTTGGTTTAGTTGTCCCAACTAGAAGGCCAAGGTATGTGAAGGGCAAAGATCCCACTTTGCAGCCAATGGAGTGTGCCAGGTCTTGGAGTTGCTGTGGGGAAGTGTTGACAAGTAGAATGGCAGATTTGTGATAGTTCACATGTAGTCCAGTGGATTGGGAGAAAAGTAAGAGCATTTTCTTGAACTGTAACAGTTGAGTTGCATCCGCGGGTAGGATGATAAGGGTATCATCAGCATATTGGACTCTAGGGAAATCCTTATCATGACAGGGTATGGGCAGCTGAATCAGTCCCTCCATCAGCAGTTGGTTAACCAAGGTTTGTAAAAAATCAGCAGCAATAGAAAAAGCAGTGGGGACATGGGATCTCCGTGCCTGACTCCTTTCTTGCACATAAATTTCTTTCCAGGCACACCATTGATCAGGACAGAAGATGAGCCAGAAGTTAGGAGCTGCTTTACCCAAAGTATCCATCTGTCATTCAAGCCTTCGTGTTTGAGAATCTGAAAAATGAACTCATGCTCCACAGAGTCAAATGCCTTTTCAAAATCCATCTTGAGAATAACTATTGGTTTCTTGGATTGATGGCATTGGTGCAGGTACTCCAGAGTCCATCCAAGTGAGGGATATTGGTCTATAGTCTCCCTATAGTCCAATCTGCAACTTCATAAAACCATACTGAGTCAAAACACAATCTTGAATGGTTCTAGACTTGATAAAACCATACTGATTCTTGTGAATGCACTTCACAATCTGCAACTGTAACCTGTTGGCAATCATTTTGGATAGAAAGTTGAGGCCCATCCCAGTGAGGGATATTGGTCTATAGTCTCCCACTTGCTCAGGTGATCTCTTCTTGGGATTCAAAGTAATATAAGCTGAGTTCATGTTCTCAAGTTGAGCATTACCAGCATGAAAGGCAGCAGCAAGTTGACAAAATTCAGGGGAGATAATGGGTCAGCATTTCTTAAAGAAAAGGCCATTAAAACCATCAGGTCCAGGAGCTTTGTCAATGGGCATTTCCTGAACAGTCCTGTCCATTTCAGACATAGAAAAAGGTTCTGTGAGAATATCAAGGCCCTCCACCTTCTGAAGCAGAGATTGTAAATCAAAGGCCATGTTAATTCCAAGGGAAGTTCCCATTCTATCCTTAAAGGATGCCCAAACGCATGCAACAATTTGATCATGATCAGATATGATGGATCCATCATTTAACTTGAGAGATGCAATGGAGTTCCTCCTATATCTCTCAGTTGCCATAGCATGGAAGAATTTAGTGTTTTCCTCACCAACTTTAACAAATCTGATAGTGGCTCTCTTTTTCCAGTATAAGCACTGAAGATGCAATAGGTGCTCCAAATGTAACTTAATAATATCCCTAAAGTTAGCTTCAGGTCTGAAAAAGGGGCCTCAATTCCTCAAGCTCATCCAAGCAAAACACAGCTTGATTGCATCTGGAGATGAAAATTTTCAATTGGGATAAGTTTGTCTGCCATCTTTTCAGTGCTTTCGCGAGATGTTTCATCTTATCCATAATGACAGCAGTAATATGGGCTTTCCTGGAAGGAATGACCCAGGACTGCTGAACACACTCCATGAAGCCCTCCATTTCAACCCAGTAGTTTTCAAAATGAAATAGGTTACACTTAGGGATGGAAGTGTTGACAGTGACCACACAAGGAACATGATCAGAAGCTGTCTTTGCAAGGGGGAGCACTTGTGAAAGAGGATATGAGGAGATCCAGTTGGCTGATGTGAAAAACCAGTCAAGTTGCTCCAGAAGAGGGGAATCTTGCATATTGATCCAAGTGAAAGATCTGCCTTTAATGGGTAGTTCCAGTAAGCCCAGATGACCAATAATTTCATTGAAGATGAACATATCATTTACATCAGCCCCAGGGAGGTTTCTGTTGTCAGGTGATCTAATGAAATTAAAATCTCCAAGAAGCAACCAATTAGCCTCAGTGGGTATATGAAGATTATATAGCCAGCTAACAAATAGATCTCTAGCTTCACCCTGACAAGGACCATAGACATTCACCAAAGTCCAGGATTCGCCAGTATGATTTGAGGTAAAGGAGATGATCAAACCATAGGGTGTGCATTCAACTAACTGACTAGTAAGAATGGATGAGTTCCAGAGAGTGATAAGCCCCCCCCCCCCCCCCCCCCCCGATGCTCCCCTGGAGGGAGAGTAGGCAAACTGGTCAAAACATTTAGGACAGAAACACTTGACTGTACGAAAATCAATAGTTTGTATTTTGGTTTCCTGCAAGCACACCACGGCAGCTACGCTCTCATCAATCTTGTTACGAACCGCACGTTGCCTATAGTCCGAATTTAGGCCACGCACATTCCAACACAGCACACGCCAACTTCTTGTAGAACGACTATCCATTGGACGATATATATAGAGCAAACGCAGGGATATGTAATAGCCCTTGCAACCGAGGTTCAGTTAACCAAAAGACAGAGCAAGCAGTAGTCTGACAGTACATGGAGCCAGTATAGTAACAAAGTAACATAAGAGAACTAATCATCTGCAGATGATGGCGCGGGATCAGCAGGATCTTCCATAAGACGATCCACAGTCAGCTTCTCAGGGGCGATGCCAAGCGTCTGCCCGACCGCCTGCATCACCGGAATAGGAGTGGCAGGAGGAACTTGCACATCAGCAGACTCCTGTGCTGGAGAAGGCATTGGCTTGGCCTTGGGCTTCCTCTTCTTGGGGACATGCGTCGGTAGCTCCTGCAAGACCGGTTTGAAGCCATCCCGCTTGATGGAGCCACGGGTACATCGACGAACAGAGGAGTCGACGACAGGAGTGGCCTTCTTACGGGTCCCTTTCTTCGTTGGAGCAGGTGATTGAAAGGAGAAGTCCTGTGCAGACGAAGATGGGCTGACAGGGATTACCTTATCCACGGAGAGTGTGTTGCTTGCTGGCTCCGGTGGTGGCAGCGCTGGAGCAGCAGTATCAAAAGCCACCGCCCAGGATCGCTTGGGGATCACAATGGGCGTCACCATTGGCATATGCAGCTGGCGAGGGACGTGCATGGAGGTAGCAGCTCCCATGAAAGCATACAAAGTTCGAGACCAGGATAGTACCGGCGGGAGAGGAGGCCCATAAAAAACCCTGGCAGCCCCAACAAAAAGATTGTCAGACTGAACCTGTGGGGGTTTGTACGGGACGATCGCCAGAGGATTGTCATCTTGCGCCTCCTCCACCCCAAGCACATCGTCCTCCGGCTCAGCAGCAGGAGCCTGGACAACCGGTGCCATATCAGCATCAGGGGCGGCAGGGTTATCAGCCATTACCACAGCCAGGTTGGGAGCAGGGGGGCGGGATCAGCAGCTTCCGCCTCAATGTCACCCTGCCGCTGAGGGTCTAGGTCGACAAGCTCATGAACCGACTTAGAAGAAGAAGGACTCGGTTGATCAATCACCATGGACTCCTGGTCCTGAACAGGATCAGCAGGGGGTGCTTCTGGGGCCGCCTCAGGTTCCCATCCTCCTCCATCAGCAGCAGCTGGCGGCTGTCCCCAACCACCGTCATCAGCAGCAGCAGGTACCACTGGATCTTGAGGTGGTAGCGGCACTGCATTCCATCCCAAAGCAGGGTAAGGGAGCAGAGCAAATAGCAGGTTGTCATTGACGAGTTCTCCAGGAAGCGGGTGAGGGTTGCCATTGAGGGGCATAGGATCCTCGTCATTGGGCAGCGGTTCAGCAGGCGCCGTCCCCAAGATGTAGACAGGTGCAGACTAGGACACCTTCGGCCCCCCAAGTAGCATATTCCAAGAACCTGATATTGCGAGGGACAAGTCGGTCATCCGGGAAAGATGCAAACACAATGGAGTGAACCAAGTAAGGATCATCGCTGACCCAATGATGGAACTCTCCGAAGGTGTTGACAACAGCCCGCAAGTCTTCAGTATTGTGGACATCTGGAGGGACCCCCAGAAGCATGAGACAGCCATGTCGAAAACCCTCTTGTCCTCGGAAGCCAACGCCCTGATCGTGTCGCAAGAAGCGCACCACAGAGTTATGGGCAACTTCCTGCGGAACCATCTGAACCGCAACGTAGCTCTCCGCCGCATCACGAAGTTCAAACAGCCCTACGCCCTCGATCCATGGATGGGCCGATCGAACATGAAGTCCTCTCTGAAGAAGAAGAGCGGCTACTTCTTGCCGTACCTGGACCCAGTTGTCTGCCGGGGGCGCAGGGTGCACGTCAGCAATGACAAAGCGCTCATGACGCCTGGTGATGGGGACAACAGGCATGGTGTAGGTCCGAGGTAGCCGGCCAGGTCCTCCGTCGATGATGTTGTGGCCCGGCGGGAGGAAGAACTTTGGGTCAAGCTCAAAGTTTGCCATTGTGGGAGGCGGCGGCGGCGTGGTAGGCGGAGTCTTGGAGGGAGTTTGAGGATGCGATGGCGATGAGACATGGCGGAACTGTGCTGCAGGCGTTGCGGTTTCACCAAGAGTATCGGCAGTTCCCGAGATATCAGCGATAGGGGAGGTGGTGGGTCTCTTACAGTTATTACGCATAAGAGAGGTTCCTCTAGATCGTGCATGACCCACATCTCTGTCAGCGTATCCAGGCGAAGACGTGCAGTTGGCAGCTAGATGTCCCCGAGCGTTGCAAATCGAGCAAGAAAAGATTTCTTCAACCAAGCCATTAATAAGTTCATCAAAGGCCAGATGGGATTCTTGTGAGGAGGGAATATCCATCTTAGTATTAGGTTCGGGCCGAGGTTAGGAGGTAACCTCACAAGGCTCATTAATGAGCGTGGAAATTGGCCCAGAATCCAAACTCTCCACTGTAAATTGATTCTCATAATTCGAAACACCATGGATCTCGGCGGGATCAGCTGCAGCTCCGTGTTGCACGGGAGAAATTCCATTACACTTGGCAATTTGAAAATCGGCTCCAGGAGATCCGGGGGGTGACTGTTGGCAAGAAACAGTGGCGAACGTAATATGCAGTGTGGCCGTCGTCCACCGGAGTTCTGCCGGCAGTGGCGCAGAGATGATGACACGTTCAGGAGAAGGCACTGTATAACCAGCCTGCTCAAGCGTGAGGAGCTCATCATGGGAAACAGGACATCTATAACCCTTGCAAACCTCATATTGTTGGAGGGATGCGAATGTGAGCTTCTTACTAACTGATTATCCAGATTTAAGAGAAGATTTTAGAGGTCTGGAATGCATTTCCATCAGACCTAGTGAGGCTCTCCTCTTAGATGGACTCACAATAATCCATTCAGCATCACATTGTTTCTTCCACAAAGAGAATTCCCGATGCCAATTCGGACCACCATGGCCCCATAGATGGAAGAAGCACTTAAAATTTGAGCATTTCAACGAGCGTAGATCCAAAATATGAAAACCAACTTGCATGCATGACACTTTGAAGGAGAAAACCGAATCTGTAACTTGAGAGACGCGAAACTCAATAGTAGAGCCCCCAATCATAGATTCTAGAGCTGCGGCGACCGTGTCCTCAGAGAGACGGAACACATGACGACCAAAAGAAACCACCATGATGAAGGAGCGATGGTGCTTCTAGGGTGCACCGTAACCCCAGAATGACGATAAACCTCCTCGGCGAAAGCCAAACCATGAGAAAAATCCAGATCCAACGTGGAGCCACCCATGCAAGCCATGCACGACCACGTGAGGGGGTCGGGAGGGTTCAGCTGAGAAGTAGAGCAACGAGGAGGGTAAATACGCCAGCTAGAGCACGAGATCGCCATGGAGTCGCCGAGGTGGAAGGTGGAAGGTGGGAGTCGCCATCGGAAAAGATAAATGTGAGGTCGTTTGTGCGAGACTTCGACTGGTCGTGGCCTCCAAAGAAGAAATTCAGGCCAATTCTAGTTCCAGACCTTGAGGACAGTTCTTTTTCTTCATTCCGCACCGCCGAATCTGATGAAGAACAACAAGACACTGCCAGCGCTCCAAGGAAGAAGACTGCTCCCAAGAATCCTCACGCGTCTTCATCAACTGCCAAGGAGTGAAAGTCTTCATGGGCGTTTGTCCTCAATTTGTCCCTTTTTGTCACTTGATGACAAAGGGGGAGAAACTTGAGAGTTAGTCTTAACGCGGGATTTTTTGGGGGCTTATGAACTATATTTAAGTTACAAACTCTTGGCTCTTCTGAAGTGTTTATGTAATGAGTTGTAACTTAAGCCCGATGGTACTCTGACGCTTTTGAATGTTTTTCTTCGCATGCTTATTCCTCAAAATTTTAATGCACGCATGCTGGAATTTGTCAGATACCATTTGTCATCATGCATCCTCAATTTCTTCATACTATATGTCATATGTATGCATGAGTTACAAGACTCAGGGGGAGATCTCCATGGTATAAATCATCAAGGTGCATTTGCTGTGAAAAGCAAAATCCTCAAGATATGCACATCTTCACGGGAGTCTCCCTGAATCTTGATTTCAAATTCCTCAGATGAGTATTTACACTTCATATGTTTATTCCTGTTGAAGACTTAACCTAATTGTCATCAACCACCAAAAAGGGGGAGATTGTAAGTGCATCTAGGGCCCCTTAGTGATTTTGGTGGTTTGAAGACTTATAGGTTAGTATCTAATGTGTTCATGAGTGTACACATGATCTATAAGTCGCTGAGGAGTTTGAAATATTCAATGAATATCGACCCCTAAAAATGTATGTCTTCGGTTGAAGAAATTGGTCTGAAGCTGAAGAATTGAATCGTGAAGAATTTGTGATGAAATTGATATTCCTCATGAAGATATTGAAATTGAGGAATTCGGTGTGTCTGGAAGAAAATCAATCTGAAGTCTTTTAAGCATGAAGATTTATCCTTTCTATTTTATTTTCTTCACACTTGAGTAATAGGAAAACTGTACTGTTAAAGGGGGTCGAGGTAACACATTGGAATAAATTACCTCATGATGCTCAACCCAAGCCTAATCCTACCAAAAGCCTCAAGTGAGGAATATGAGAGACATGAGGACTCTCATAGTTGAGGGTCCCGACCGTTATCGATAGCACGCCACATCATTGGTCTTATGCACACCAACGGTCATATTATTTAAGGGCATTAATGTCAAATCATGTTGGGATGCTCCCAGGCTATAAATAGCCGCCCCCACAACCATTAGCTGGTTGGCTGCTCTGTTAGAAACTGACACTTGTCATAAGAGCAACCCAAATTCCTCAGAGTCTTCGAGAGTAATTCATCAATGAGGAAATACCCCAAACACCAAACCAAAAACCGAGAACCAAGTGATTGAGCATCACTGAAGAAGTTGTTCCTGTGTGGGACTGAAGCCTTTTACCTTTGAGGACTATGCATCCTCCAGAGGGTTAGGCGTCATGGTCTAGAGCAATCCAGCAGTCAATTGAGGATCGCCGAGTGACCAAGTTTGTGAGGGTTTGGAAGTCTGCCCTGAAGACTTACCACGAGTGTTGGGCGAGGACTGTGTGTTCTTAGCCAAAGGAGAATACGGTAGGGACTGTGTGTCTTTTGGTTTCAATACCAAGCCGCTCCGAACCAGATGTACAACTGTCACAGCAGTTGGAACTGGGTCATCAACCACTGTCTTCGCTGTGAAACGGGTTCTATTTCCTCAACTTTTTATATTCCTCAGTTTGTGTGTTGATGATTTTCACAATCACTGTTTGAAGAATTTGCTGAAGACTTTCTCTGAAATTCCTCAACCCCAAATTCTTGACGCAAGTTAATCCTCATCTGTTTTCTGCGTGCCTGCATACTGTGCAAACAGTTTTCATAGTCTTCATCCTGAAAAACTGCTGTAGTGAAACTTTGCACTCCTGATCCTTTGCTGTTTCCGCTGTAAGTGAGTCATCAGTGAGGAATTTCCTCAAAAGGAATTTACTCAGTGATCAAATTCTAAAAATCTCCTATTCACCCCCCTCTAGTCAATATAACGCACTTTCATAAACAAATTTCCAAGTTGCCACATAATAGTGGGAACGACACTCTGAAAGATTTAACCCTGCAGGAGTGCTCCAACTAGTCCATCACAAACTATCACTAGGTGCCGTGGAGAAAAAACCTCAACCTCGAGATAGCCCGAGGTATCCTTAATATCCCAGTGCACAAGATATATCGAGAAGGGTAAAACAAATTCAGCAAGACCACTCGATGTGTCGACGAACCCGGTAAGTGTCGCGTATCTCATTCTGAGGACACGACAGATAAGCACAACATACGGTGTACTGATAGAAATCTCGTGAGTTGCCTTGGGTTGGCCCCGCACGCGACTCTAGTTTGGAGCAGTGGCCCGGGGGTTGATTAATTATCCACGGGGTAAATATTCTTTATGCATTTTACTATTAAGTTGATTAGAAAATGGAGTACCAAAGTTGGGTCTTGCCAGATGTGTTTTACACCTAAACGACTTATCAAGGGGGTCCCCATAATAACCCAAGCATGTTAGGAGCGCTTGATATGGAACGTAACACCGGTAATCGGAAACTAGGGCGGCAAAAGTGGAACAAAGCACCGAGAAAAAGGCCAAGCCTTCCTCCTTTTACCAAGTATATATGTGCATTAAATTAAATAGCAATAATAAGACGATACCCCAAATATCCATGTCAACACATGAATCACCCTACACTTGCAACTAGCAATGCTATAAGAAGAGCTGAGCAAGCTCTAAGTTAGCCAAACAATGTTTGCTAGGAAGTGGAGGGGATTAGAGGCTTATCATGGCATTTTTGAGAGGCTTGACATTCAGGTGGTAGGCAGCGATAATTAATGATAGAAATGAGACAACTAAGCATAACAAAGTTAGAAGTGATATCAAGGTCAACGATCCTCTTGCCTGGCACTTATTCTGGGAATAGAACTCTTGCTCTCAAGGAACGTTCTCAACAGGATCCTCGTACTCATACTCGATACCCGGCGCTACCCAAAAGAAAATACAACATCCAATGAACACCAAGAGTGCACAGTGCTCAAACAATATGATGGATGAATATGATGTGATTGAAGCATGGTAATGTTTCACTAGTCATCTTTCTCATGCAATTATTTAGTTATTAACATTATGGACATAACCTCAAGATTAATTATTTGGGCATGCATGAACATGGCAAAAATGAATGCATCAAGATAAAACGATACAAATGCCTATATAAAACGTAGCAAACTGAGTTACAGATCACTCAGAACCTCCACGATAAGGTATGAAATTCAACGATGATAAAACAGAATTTGATAAAGACGATGAGCAATTACTTGGCATCCCAAGTTTGCCACTGGATTGGGAGAAAAATTCTAGGTGAAATAAACCTAAAGATCATGTAAAACAAATGAATACAGCTCCCACAAGGCACAAAACAATTGTACAAGCAATCTGTCCAAAAACAGCAACATGCAATTTTGCAGACACCAAAACTAACAGCTACAACAAGCTATCATGCTCAACCAAGGCATGATACAAAGTAAACATGATTCACAACAACTCATTCAAGCACCAACTTTCATAGCAACATGGCTAGAAATAAAGCTCACAAGATCCATAAAACATGACAGATTATGACTTAGTGAAAATACCAGTGTTTCACAAGAAGAGTTATCATGATGGCATATTGACAGCAACGAAACACTATGCTACAAGAACTTTCATGACATGAAATTTGACAGGGTGATAGAGGGCAAAAAGTCCCACAATTAACCACAACTAACAATGAGCAAATACTGCACAAATTCATTGATAGCATCCTCTCAACATGGCATGGTGAATTAAGAAGATTCTCACACTTAGAAAAAAGCACAGGGAGAAGTGCAAAACAGTTTTTATCATTATGGCATATTTAACAGTAAAAAAAGCATGATGCAAGGCCTATAATGCAATGTATTGGAACAATCTATCAGAGGGCAACATGGTCTAGCATTCACTCCAGTGCATCATCACAAAAGGGCCTATAGATACTCAGCAATTCACATGGAAACACAATTACAAAATAACAGATTCCAGACTTGGAAATATTTGTCCCTACAATTCAGCAACATTGACATAGCATGTTGACAACAAAAATACCACATGTAGACAAGTTTTTTCATGGCGAGCACAAATACCAGGGCCTAGTACCCCAAAACAACAACAACTTTTTTGTTGACAAGTTTACCAAAGGGTGCAAGGATTGCTTCATGAAAAATAACAATAGGGCATCATGGTGAAAATATCATACACACCAACTTGCTCAAATGATAAAACTAAGCCCACATATGAATTTTATGGATTTTTCTACCCCAAAATCATACTCCCTCCATCCCAAAATTCTTGTCTTACATGTATTCAGGTATGAATGTATCTAGTGACGCTTTAGTATTTAGATACATTCACTTAGAGATAAATCTAAGACAAATTTTTTGGTATGGAGGGAGTATATCATAAGCCTATGTTACAGTAAAAAACATGCCACAAACACATCACACAAAGCACTATCCAATATAAAACCTAGGATATACCAGATTTGGCCTATGACCAAAATGGGATAAAACAGAACAAAAAATGAATAAAAGGAAAGGGGTGTAGCTAGGATAGAACCGATGACCTCTTGGCTGTGTTTGGCCAAGATTACAACCTGAGCTAGGTGTGGTCTTGTGAAAAAATACATGGATCACCCTACTTGAACAATGCAACATCGGGGAGGAGCTTATACAAAAATAATTAGACACAAAAGAAATACGTTGAAGTGGGGTGATAGGAGGTGGCTCTAGGCATCGCACTACACCCTAGATCCAATGCATACAAGGACTCGCACGATGTGAATAACGCCTACTCCAAAGCTCGACGAAACTAAATAAATTGCAGCGAACAGAGCCTGCTCCTGATCGTGGCTGGGCAGCATGTGGATGCTAGAGTACGAGCTCATGCTCCTATCGGCACATAGGCGGTAGGGTCTGGATGAGGCCTCGGGTTGTCACAATCGAGTGCGGGCATCCGCGTGCATGAGCTGTGGTGTGGGTGTGCTCACGCTGGAGCACTCCACTGGCTCGAGCAAGAAACAACAGGAGTGTTCCACACGCTTTTTCATAGCTGATAGGTTCGGACATGACGGAAAATCAATGATACCCGATGAAATGAAGCAGGAGAGGAGGCTGGAACAAACGGTTGCTCATAGAGGTCCCGTAGGACAAGATGAGGTCGTCGGGGAGCCGCTCGCGCGGTCAGGGAAGGGAGTAGTTGCCGCGTTGGAGCTCCTGGTGTGTCACGGTGACCATGACGGGGCCGACTTCATGGAGGTAATCGCCACCTCCTAGATCCAGGAATGGGTCGAGGAAGTTGACAGGGCGTTGCGGGACATCATGGGGGAGTGGAGGAAGTCGACGAGAGGTGACGATGAAGACGATGGCGACAATGTTGCTTATGTTCTCTCTGAAATTCTCTATGATCCCTATCTCTCTCTGCTGGCTCTTTGTCACGAAGAAAGAAAAGGCGGGGAAGCAAAGGAAGGTGGCGGTAGCACGAGGGAAGGCGAGTGGGATCCCTAGGGAGGCGCTTCTTATAAAGGGGAGCGCAGGGATGTTTTAGAATTTAGGCCCATATTTGGGGTAGCCCAACTAGCAAATCCTGAAATCTCAAAGTGGCCCATGTGTACAAGCAAGTGGTGGGAGTGGGAAGTTTAGTCCCACATGGAAAGTTGGAGGAGATGTACACCACCTTATAAGGTGGAGTGTTGTAGCACTTGTAAGTGAGTGAGAAGAGGAGAGCCTCTCGCGCACTCCTCCACCGCTCGCTCGTCTCAACTCGACACGACACGTCGCGATCGCGTTTCGTGAATTCGAGCCACGAGCCGAGACAACATTTGTCTTTATTTTCCTGTTTTGGAAAACTGAATTCGTAGTCGTGACGGACGTGTCACAGCTAGGCCGGTTCGGGTCGCTCCCGAATCATGTGCTGCAACTGACTCGGATGTGCGGCATGGGCCACGTTGCACCCGTTAGGGTTTTCCGAACCGCACTATAAAAGGCACACGCCGTGGGCACTGTATACACACCGAAACCAATCTAGGATTTTTCCACTCCTCGTTCCTTGAGCCACCACCATAGTCTATTCCATCCCGAGCGCTGGTGTCCACCGGTGAATGGGAGAGCAGGTCTCCGGAACCAGTCGCCTTTGTGATCCTGTATGGGAGAGGGCGAATTAGGTTTTTGGGAAGCGCTTTGCGCGACTGCTCGCTGCTTCCACAACGGGTCGTCTACCTAGCAAGTCGGGCGGTGCTACGTACCGCCGCCTCAAGCATCGTCTACTTCGTCCAGTCATCGCCAACGTCATCGTCAACAACATAGCTGCACCGAACACATCTGATTCATCTGCAAACGTTCGGTACGTGTGTCGTGTTCCCGTTGGCATGATGAACATGTTAGATGCGTACATGTTTTGCTATACTGTGTTGCTACGATTCATGTTGTCTACTGCCTCTAGTATGTTATAGTTTCACATGTTAGTAGCTAGTATCGTCATGCTTTATATTCTGGAATTAATCATGGAAATTGTGCCTATTTACTCAACAATCCAAAAACCTAATTATTGTTATAGGCAATTTCCTGAGTTAAACATGGGACATCTATCTGATGCACTGAGGCCGGACAAGTTTACCAGTGTGGACTTTTAGAGATGGCAGTACAAGACCACGCTATAGTTGCGATCTCTGAAAGTGTTAGAGGCTAATGAGGGTTTACCTGAAGGAACTCTATCTGACGAGGATTAGAACAAGTTCAAGGAAACCAATACTGCCTTTGTGGGACTCATTCTGAGTGTTGTTAGCAACAAGCTGTTTGATGTGTACATGCACATTACAGATGGCAAAGAGCTCTGGGAGGTACTGAACGCTAAGTTCGGTGTAGGAGATGCTCGGAGGGAACTGTACATCATGGAGAGCTTCCATGACTTCAAGATGGCTAACAACCGTTTCATAGTCGAATAGGCTCATGAGATACAGTGCATTGCTAAGGCGCTTGAGCACTCTAAGTGTAACTTACCTGACAAGTTTGTGCCTGGCTGCATTATTGCAAAGCTATCTTCCTCGTGGAGGAATTTCGCTACAAATCTCAAACACAAGAGACAGAAGATATCGGTTGAAAACCTGATAGCGTCTCTTGATGTTGAGGAGAAGGCTCGGGCTAAGGACACTGCTGAGAGAGGTGGTGAAGGTCAATCTAGTGTCAACATGGTGCAGAAAAACCATCACCACGACAAGAGCAAGGCCAAGAGCAAACCTGCCTTCAACATACCCACCAAGACTACTTCTTTCAAGAAGAAGAAGAAGATGATGAACAAAGCTGAGCTAAAGTGCTACAGTTGTGGAGAGCCCTACCACTTCTCTATGGACTGCCCAGATCGTGCACACAATAAAGGTAAGGCCAAGAATGTCAGTATGGTGACCGCTAGCAATACTAATGGGTATGGTAATTTACCGTATGTGCTTTCGGTTTTTCAATCTCCTTGTTGGTGGATTGATACAGGTGCTAATGTTTATGTGTGTGCTGACATTTCTATGTTCACTTCTTATCAGGTCAAACGTGATTATTCCGTCTTAATGGGGAATGAATCACATGCTTCTGATCGTGGTGTTGGCACGGTAGATCTCAAGTTTACTTCAGGGAAGATCGTGCAGTTGAGGAACGTGCAGCATGTCCCTACTACGAACAAGAATCTCGTTAGCGGATATCTTCTTTGCAGAGATGGATTTAAGTTAGTCTTGGAGTCCAATAAAGTAGTTGTGTCAAAGCTTGGACAATTTATTGGTAAAGGGTATGAGTGCGGAGGCCTGGTCCGCTTTTCATTATCGGATTTTTGTAATAAGTCAGTAAACCATATTTGTGGTTGTGTGGATTCAGATGCTAATGTGTGGCACTCTCGTTTATGTCACATTAATTTTGGTTTAATGAGTAGACTTTCCAGATTGAGTTTAATTCCTACTTTCACCGTTGCCAAAGGTTCTAAGTGCTATAGCTGTGTGCAATCTAAGCAACCTCGAAAGCCTCACAAGGCAACCGAGGAGAGAAATTTGGCACCTTTAGAACTCATACATTCTGATCTGTGCGAGATGAATGGTGTGTTGACAAAAGGTGGAAAGAGATATTTCATGATGTTAATTGATTATGCTACTAGATTCTGCTATGTTTATTTGTTGCAAACTAAAGATGAGGCTTTAGACTACTTTAAAATCTATAAGGCTGAAGTAGAAAATCAATTAGAGAGAAAGATCAAGCGTGTTAAGTCGGATCGTGGTGGAGAGTATTTCTCTAAAATCTTTGATGAATTCTGTGAGGAACATGGTATTATTCATGCGAGGACGCCTCCCTATTCGCCCCAATCAAATGGGATTGCTGAGAGGAAAAACCGCACGCTGACCGACTTGGTGAATTCCATGTTGGACACCACTGGTTTATCTAAGGCATGGTGGGGGACGCTTTATTGACTTCGTGTCATGTCCTGAATAAAGTTCCAAACAAGAACAAAGAGAAAACCCCTTATGAGGAGTGGGTTGGGAGAAAACCATCAATTTCCTATTTGCGCACTTGGGGATGCTTGGCGAAAGTTAATGTTCCAATTCCGAAAAAACGCAAACTCGGACCAAAGACAGTGGATTGTATCTTTCTAGGCTATGCTCAGCGTAGCATTGGTTATAAATTTTTAGAGCTTAAATCCGAGGTACCCGATATGCTTGTTGATACTAGTATGGAATCTCATGATGCAACATTTTTTGAGAATATGTTCCCTATGAAAGATATGCACAGCTTTGCTTAATTTTCTTCTGAGTTAATTCCTGAATCTACTACATCTAATGATTACTCTGAACAACCACATGTTGAGAAAGTCCTTGAGAAGGATGGCAATGAAGCTCCTAAACGGAGTAAGAGACAAAGAGTTAAAAAAATCCTTTGGTTATGACTTCATTGTGTACCTTATGGACAATACTCCTATGTCCATTGTAGAGGCATTTGCATCTCAAGATGCAGATGACTGGAAAGAAGCTGCCCATAACGAGATGGACTCAATTCTTTCTAATGGAACGTGGTAATTATCTGAGCGATCATATGGTTGTAAGCCAGTGGGTGTTCAAGAAGAAGCTAAGGCCTGATGGTACTATTGAGAAGTAAAAAAGCATGGCTTGTAGCCAAGGGCTACACCCAACGAGAAGGCGAAGATTAATTTGACACCTATTCACCTGTTGCTAGACTAACCACCATTCGTGTACTACTTTCCCTGGCTGCCTCTTATGGTCTAATCGTTCATCAAATGGACGTAAAGAGAGCTTTCCTTAATGGAGAGTTGGAAGAGGAAATCTCTATGGATCATCCTGACGGGTTTGTGGTAAAAGGTGAAGAGAAAAAGGTGTGCAAATTGTTAAAATCTTTGTATGGGCTGAAGCAAGCACCTAAGCAATGGCATGAGAAGTTCGACATAACTTTAACTTCTGCGGGCTTGTTCATTAATGAGGTTGATAGGTGCATTTAGTACCGCCATGGTGGGGGCGATAATGTTATATTGTGCTTGTATGTTGATGACATACTTATTTTCGTTACAAGCATGAGTGTGATAAACAAGGTCAAGTCTTTTCTTTCAAAGTGCTTTGATATGAAGGATCTGGGAGAAGCTGATGTAATTCTGAATATTAAGCTTATTAAGGATGAGAGTGGGATTACGTTAACGCAGTCACACTATGTTGAGAAGATCTTGACCCGTTTCGGCTTTACTGATATCAAGCCTTCTCCAACACCTTATGATCCCAGCGTGACACTTCGAAAGAACAAGAGGATGGCGAGAGATCAGTCGAGATACTCTCAAATAATCGGTTCACTCATGTATCTTGCGAGTGCGACGATGCCTGACATCTCTTTTGCTGTGAGCTAGTTGAGTAGGTTCATGTGAAATCCGGGTAATGATCATTGGCGTGCACTTGAAAGGGTCATGCGCTATCTGAATGGTACTATGAGTTATGGGATTCACTATTCAGGGCACCGTGCCATGCTTGAGGGATACAGTGACTGAAACTGGATATTAGATGTAGATGACCTCTATGCCACAAGTGGATATTCATTCCTTCTTGGAGGTGGCGCAGTGTCATGGAGGTCTTGCAAACAGACCAAATTGACGAGGTCAACCATGGAAGCAGAACTTGCTGCTTTAGATATAGCCACTGTTGAGGCAGAATGACTGCATGAGCTCTTGATGGACTTGCCGGTGGTTCAAATTACCGGCCATCCTCATGAACTGTGACAATCAAACGGTGATTGCCAAGGTGACCAGTTCTAAGGATAATGGGAAGTCATCAAGACACGTTAAAAGACGTTTGAAGTCTGTCAGGAAATTGAGAAACTCCGGAGTAATTACTGTTACGTATATTCAAATAGACAAAAACCTGGCAGATCCCTGTACGAAGGGACTATCACGTAATGTGATAGATAGTGCATCGAGGGAGATGGGTATGAGACCCGTGAGTATGATACCCTAGTGGTAACCCAACCTATGTGATCGGAGATCCCGTGAATTAGGACCTCGGAAGAACAAGCTAGTGGTTTAACTGAGGAGACTATTTTGTAAACCCTCTCTAAGTTAAGATGCATAACTCTCAAAGAGCTGTATGGCAGGTTGGCAACATGACTTAATGTGTTTATGTTGGCTATTCGTAGCAAAGGTGCTATCCTACAGAGCGACCTTGAAAGAACACACCTATATGAGTTTGACAGTTAAAACGTCGCAGTCTATGAGATTTGGGTGAGCTCTAGTAAACTCATGAAGAGACCAAGTAGTATGACGTATATGCTACACCCGCGGGGCAGGGCTACTGGCAGCCAAGTACTAGTTATGATTTTGAGTGAAATCTAAAAGCACCAAACTTGCAATTCAAGGTTCGTCCATTGTTCAAGTTGCCGATAGACGTAGCTCAAGGTTCTAGGCGGAAGTTCAACTTAACAGTCTCTGCTGAAACACTGGTATATAAACAAGACGCAAGGTCTGGCAAAATCTTCAAATGGGCATTTGAGATCTGTTGGGGATTGTTAGAATTTGGGCCCATATTTGGGGCAGCCCAACTAGCAAATCATGAAATCTCTAAGTGGCCCATGTGTACAAGCAAGTGGTAGGAGTGGGAAGTTTAGTCCCACATGGAAAGTTGGAGGAGATGTGCACCACCTTATAAGGTGGAGTGTTGTAGCACTTTTAAGTGAGTGACAAGAGGACAGCCTCCCGCGCACTCCTCCTCCTCCTCCTCTACCGTTCGCTCGTCTCGACTCGACTCGACTCGACACGACACGTCGGGACCGTGTTTTGTGAATTCGAGCCTCGAGCCGAGACAACATTTGTCTTTATTTTGCTGTTTTGGAAAACTAAATTCGTAGTCGTGACGGACACATCACAGCTGGGCTGGTTCGGGTCGCTCCCGAATCGTGTGCTGCAACCGACTCGGATGTGTAGCGTGGGCCACGTCGCACCCGTTAGGGTTTTCCGAACCGCACTATAAAAGGCACGCGTCATGGGCGTTGTATACACACCGAAACCAATCTAGGGTTTTGCCACTCCTCGTTCCTTGCGCTGCCACCGTAGACTATTCCATCTCGAGCGCCGGCGTCCACCGACGAACGGGAGACCAGGTGTTCAGAACTAGTTGCCTTTGTGATCCTGTACAAGACAGGGTGAATTAGGTTTTTGGGAAGCGCTCTGCACGACTGCTCGCTGCTTCCACAACGGGTCGTCTACCTAGCAAGTCGGGCGGTGCTGCGTACCGCCGCCTCAAGCGTCGTCTACTTCATCCCGTGATCGCCAACGTCATTGTCAACAACATAGCTGCACCGAACACATCTGCTTCATCTGCAAACGTTCGGTACGTGCGTCGTGTTCCCGTTGGCCTGATGAACATGTTAGATGCGTACATGTTTTGCTATACTGTGTTGGTGTTGTTCATGTTGTCTACTTCATCTAGTATGTTAGAGTTTCACATGTTATTAACTAGTATCGTCATGCTTTATATTCTGGAATTAATCATCGAAATTGTGCCTATTTACTCAACAAGATGGACCCTTGAAGTTCGTGAGCTCATGACGCAAATCGTTCCTCCTCTGTCTCTCTAGAGGAGAAATACGGAAGCAAATGGAGCAGGTAGGCGTTCAGGGTTAGCTGGGCCGGATTCAGAAAGAGACCTAGGAGGGTTGTGCTAGGTAAGAAGGTTGCTTTCCCTTTCTTACTCTCTAATCTCTCCCTTTAGCTAAAACATGGAATGCCCACAAAAAATACCCAAAGAGTTTCGCTAGGAATTTAAGGGAAAAACTAATTGATTGGAAAACTGGGAAAAGGCCCTATTAACTAAAAATGGTTTTGGAAATTTTAGGAAAGGAAAATTAATACCCGTTTGAATTTAATTAAAACTAGATTAATTCTTTGGTCAAACCAAAACATTTTGAATTGACCTAAAACTTGAAGGAGGTGGCTTTGACATGTCATAGGACTATTAGAAAATAAGTGGACATTTTATAGAGACAATAATAATATCGCTAAGAATTTGAATAGAATAAAGAAGAAGTGGAGAAAAGAAAAAATAATGAAATAGGTATTCATGTTTAAAAGAAGTTGAATCTCAAGTAGAATATTGATACCAGCAAAGTTGAAAGGGAAACCACACAAACAAAACAGAACTATAGATGGCACCACATGGTAAGATAACATGACATGCAAGATGCAAAATAAAAATAAAATAAAACATGGTCACGAGTTAATGTGATGATGATTTGCATGATGCAACAACCATGCCAAACATAGTACTCACTTCATCGTGATGGTTTCAAGAATATGGTTACAAGCTTGGGTTACACTTGGGCTGTTACAACTCCCCCCCACTATAAGAAGATCTTGTTCTGAGATGTATGAATGAAAGAACTCAGGATATTCACAACGGAGAAGGTCCTCACGTTCACATGTAGCTTCTTTATCGAAATGATGTGACCACTTCTTCATCGGAATGATGTGACCCCTTCACTTCTTCATTCTAAATATCCTGAATTTTTCCGTTCCTAGATATTGAAACAAGATCTTCTTATAGTGGGGGAGAGTTGTAAAATCCAAGTTCATATTTCCAAATTTTGTAACCATTTCCATGTATGAACCTTATATGCCATGCTATCTTTTGGTTTGAGCTAATAAATTTGAGGTTCATGTCATTCAGTTGTTCATCATGGCATCAAGAAATCCATTTGATTTAGTTGCATCAGGTTTTGTTCAGTGCGCCATGTCATCTTGTGGTGTGATTTAGTTCGATGTTAGCTCAAATGTTTGCAATCAACTAAAACCCTTCTCTCTTCTCATTTATTTCTATTTTTCCAAGTATGCCTCCCTGCCATAATTTATTGTTCACATTTTCCTGAAACTCCTAAATATTTCGGCCATTTTCAAATTGTTTTGGTTGGATTTTAAAATGCATCAAGTTTGAATTTAATTCAAACTTGGTACATTTTGTTGTCTCCAAAAATTTCCAAACTAATTTTCTTAAATAGTACGAGTTTTTGTGAGTTCAAAAATATTTTGCTACATCCTTAAAGCCTTCTCCTTTCTCTAGTATTGCTTTTCTTACTCCAAGTGTTTCAAATAATAAAAATTATTGTTTTCTGGGAGAGCAGCGTGTCGAGGAGCTTCGCCAAGCTCGTCTTCTTCCACAACGTCCTCTACATCATTGCGGGACGCCAAGACGCCAACTTTTCTTCCCATTCTTCTTCCTCGGATGGAGTTCGTCGTCGGCTAAATTCGCCAAGATGCCCGAACGACTATGCCATGCATCCCTACATGAGCATTTGTGCCTCCTCGCCAGCTCTCCCCCTCGATTGTGCCCTGGGTCATCGTCTTCATCGAGCCCGAGCCCATCACCATCGGACCTCGCTTCCGGCCAGCGTTTCGACCCAGCTAGCCGTGCGTATGTGTGCGTAGAGGTTCACCGTTACGAGTGGGTTACATTCCCATCGTTAGTTAGGGGGTTTGCTGTCTGTAGTCATCCATCCTAGCTCGCCATTGTTGCCTAGGTACCACATCGTCGGCTTTGTTCCCACGATCATTTAGTGCCGTGGGTTGTATGCGTGTGTGCGGAATAAGGTTGCGGTTAGATTTCTACGCTCCATCGCGCTTGTAAGCCACCAGAGCAAATCCGTTACGACCTCACCGTCCTCTGCCTTACCACAATTGTTTTAGTTGCTTTGTCTTGCTGGTGTGTGTGTCGTTGAATCATGGGCCTCGACATACTAGAGGGTGAAGCCAAAAGGCTCAAACCCTCTCCCTGGTCAAGCCAACTGTGCGAGCCAACTTGTTCGACCGAGCCAGCCCAGGCCAGCGTCTCGGGTTCGAATCCCCTGGAGAACACCTTATTTCCCTCCTTTTTCCTTCCGTGTAGAGGCACTTACATTGGGCTACTTGACCCACTTGTCACCGAGCCAACACCTTGGTGTCACTTCCAAGTGCCCCCGATGCTTTAATGATTTTTTTAATTTGTTAAATTTTGTATTGCCAATTAGGGAATTTTACTTTTCTGGTAGTTTGCCACTTCAGTAATATTCCTATTAGGGAAAGTGCAAATCTGGACTATTCCATTTATGGAATTGCCATTTCTGTCAACTACCATTTTAGGCAGGAAATGACTTGTTGCACTTTGTGGGTATTTCTCTGGAATACCCTAGTCATATTATATATGAAAATGGGGTAGAAAAATCCTTAGAATCCATTTGTGGCTTAGTTTTGTTATTTGAGCAAGTTTGTGTGCATGTTAGTTTGCTATGATGCCCTTTTTTGTGTGATTTATTCCTTGCACCCTAGGAAATAATTGTTAACATGAGAAATGCCCTTTGACATGTGTACTAGCCATTGGTAATTTTTCTTGCCATGCAAATCCTTGTTTAGGTGTTAGTTTCTTGCTATCAATGTGCTATAAAAATGTTACTCTTTTGTTATGCCCAAATAATTCTAGGTATGAACCTGTATATTTCATTGCTATGTTGCCTTGTGAATTGCAATTCATATAGAACTCCTTTGCGTTTGGTCCCATGGAATGTTTTGTAAAGCATGTTATCCTCTATTATGTTGTGCCATTAGTTTTCAAGTATTGGTTTTGCATCATAGTTAATTATGCTAATAAACATGTCAATCAGATAAAAGTTCTGCCCTTCGCACGATGTTATTTTTTCTACGTGTGAGAAATTGTTTACTTCAGATTGCCATGTTGGGTTGATGCTAGCCATGTCTGTGCGCATATTTTGAGGATGCCACTTTGGAGTTATTTATAGTGCATCTTGTCCACTACCATGCTGTAGATTATCATGCCACGGTAATACCTGTAGCACATAGATTTATTGCTGTAAATATGCCTACAGGTTAACACTGGTTGTGAAACACTCGTACTCTTCACTAAGTCATAATTGTTGTTCCAATAGCCATCTTGTGAGCTGATTTTTTATTGATCCATGCTTCTATTCAATGTGCAACTATGAGATGAATTGCCATGCATCATGTAACCTATATCCCCATGTCTTTGTTGTGCTTGTTAGATTCCTGTAGCTTGTGGTTTTGATGGATGCAATATGACATGTTGCTACTTTGGACAGATTGCTTGCATAAGTATTTTGCACTTTGTTGGAGATATACCCACTTGTTTTTCATGATAGGTCCATTTTACACTAGAATTATATTTCAAATCCAGTGGCATACTTGGGGTACCAAGAAATTTCCCATAGCATGTTCCAAATTATGTTTTGCCATTGATTCCTTTGGTACCTTATCATGAGTGCCTCGAGAGATCCGTAACTCCGATTGGAACGTTCTTCATATGCATTTGCATCGTTTTCACGTGAAGCATTAATTTTTAAGATGTCCATGCATATCCAAATAATTAATCTTGAGGTTTTTTCAGTAAGATAATAACTAAATAATCGCATGATAAAGTTGGCTAGTGTAGGCTTGCCATGTTTCATTCACACCAAGATCATGCATCATAATTGTTTGAGCATTTGTCTTGGCTGTGTGATCATTGGATGTTGTTATTTCTTTTGGGTAGAGTCAGGTGAAGAGAACAAGTACGAGGATGCTGCCGAGAACATTTCTGAAGAGCACCTGTACTATCCCACTAAAGAAGCTCAAGGCAAGATGAACACTACACTCGATATTGTTTTTGATTTTATTATGCCTAGTTGCCTTGTTTATATCGTTATGTATCGCTGCATACCACTTGAATGTCAAGCCTCCCAAAATTCCATTATAAGCCTCTAACCCCTCCACCTCCTAGCCAAACATTGTTTGTCTAAGTTACCTCTCGCTCAGCTCTTCTTATAGCGTTGTTAGTTGCACATGTAGGTTGATCCATGTGTTAACAAGGATATTTTGGGATATCACCATATTATTGTTATTCAATTTAATGCACATATATACTTGGTAAAAGGCGGAAGGCTTGACCTTTTTCTCGGTTTTTCGTTCCAGCTTTGTCGCCCTAGTTTCCGTGTACCGGTGTGATGTTCCATATTAAGCGCTCGTAAGATGCTTGGGGTTGTTATGGGGACCCCCTTGATAATTCATTTTAGTATAAAACTCTTCTGTCAAGACCCAACATTGATACTATATTTGCATAACAACCTAATAAAATTAATAGGGATTACCTACCCCATGGATTAATCAACAACTTGGGACAAAGATCCTCATGAGTGTTGGTCCAACCCAGAGCAGCTTATGAACGCTGCCCGGGGCAACTAGGTGATTGGCGTGGTAACCATCTTGAGAACGAGTTACACGGCTCCTATCATGTTCGTTGACATGTCGGGGCGGTCTTGCTGGATTGGTTTTACCTTTCTCGGATGTCTTGTACACTCGGATTTTGAGGATACCTTGGGCTATCTCGAGGTTGAGGTTTTTCACAGCAACTTGTGGATAGTATGGTTAAATATTTCAGAAAGACGTGCCCGCGGTTATGTGGCAAACTTGGAAAATGTTTAACATCCGATTATAGCAAACTTAAATAAACTCATTAAAACACACCAACCGAGTGCATAACCGTGACTGTCTTCTTTTGAGGGAGTTCAGAAGGAGAACAAGATGGTGTTATCTTTGAATCCTAAGTAGGTGTTCAGGATCACTTCTTGATAATGATTAGTGCTCGAGCCATTTGCTAGATTCTCATCCTACTCTTGTACTCGTAAGTTAGCCATCAAATATATGTTTAGTGCTGCTGCAACCTCAACAATTAACCATGCCTCACCTAATAACTTTTTAGTCTCGATATCTTGATCAATGAGATTGTTCAGTCCCCATGGCTCACAAATTACTACAACACAACAGGTCCAGGCACAACAGAGGTTGATACAGGTGATGCTCCCCAGCTCTAGTGGGAGTATGACGAGGAGAGCAGGCATATGTACATCACTTATCCACATGAGTAGAGGGATCATTGGTCGTCTCCTAGGCATAGCGAGATAAACGTCATTTGCTTTTATCGTTTGATTTTGTCCCTAGTAGGACCCTCTCTTATGAATGTTTGAATGGATGATTGTCTGGATTGTGTAATTTAGCATGTGGCGAGTGTAAGCTAACTCATATACTCATCTCCTTTATTACATATTGCAATGATGTCTATACTTGCAAAATGACGAGTTGCGCTTCTATCACCATCAAGGCCCTCGAGCCCGAACAAGTATAGTACCACATCTTGGGATTTACATGTGGCCTTTCTAATCGATGACTTTGTCTATCTCTGAGTGTCTCCCATGAATGCCACTCAATGATTTGGGTTCAAAGGACAACTTGCACCATGCCTAGTGGGTCCTTTCAAGATTGTTGGCAAGAGAGGCGACCTTGCCTACCAACTCGAGCTTCCTTCCAATTTCTCAAATGTGCATGATGTATTTCATGTGTCTCAGCTCCGCAAGTGTTTCAAGACTCCCGAGTGCACCTTTGACCTCCAAGACATTGATATCCAAGAAGACCCATCCTATTGTGAGCATCCAGTTGCTATCCTCGAAGAGACCTAGAACTAAACTCCCAAAAAGTCTATCTCAAGGTCAAGTGTCCCATCATTCCGATAAAGAAGCCACTTGGGAACATGGGGGCCTTCTCCATTTTGAATATACCGATTTCTCGCGCTCCTAGATCTTATGACGAGATCTTATTACACGGGGAGAGTTGTAATAGCCGAGCAACTTTCCAATCTTGTAACCATTTGCATGAACCAAACCTTGTATGCTATGCCATCACATAGTTTGAGTTAATAACTTTTTTCTTCATGACATTCATTTGTGCATCATGGCATCATGTCATCCATTTCATTTTATTGCGTCATGATATATTGAGTGTGATTATGTTGCGGTTATGTGTCGTTCATCTTGTGGTATGATTTGTTTGTAAACAACTTCAAATTATTTGCTACCTAAACCCCCTTCTGTCTTCATATTTTTTTCTTTATTTTGCAAAGTTTGCTCCTACTGCGATATTTTAATGTTCACTGGTTTCCTAAACCCCATAGATATTGCTCTTAAGCCCTCATCCAAATTTTAGTCTTTTCTAGATTGTTTTGGTTGGATTCAGAAATGCCTCAAGTATGAATTTAATTCAAACATGATTTATTTCTATCTCTAAAAATGTCCAAACCAATTTTATTAATTAGTGTTTAATTCCAGGGTTTTAAGAATATAATTTTGTTCCATCAAAGAACCTCTTCCATAAAACCTTGGCATTTTTTCATTCTTTTGTCGCTTAAAAAAATAGTTCAAAAAAAAGAAAACCTTCCTTCCCGCCGAAGCCTACTTACCTCGGCCTTCCACTCTATGGCAGCCCAACAATAGCGAGGGAGACGGACCATGCCTCATCCCACCTAGCCACCCATCAAGAGGAGCATCGCCCTCCTGTAAGGCGCATATTCGTGAGCTCCACCTCAATGTGCTCGTCGATTTGACGGTCATCCTTCACCCGAGAGGCCAATAAATCATGTTCTATACCTAGACCTAACCCCCTCTATAGATTCCTCGCCTCTCCTCTACCCGTCGCCGCTCGGGTAAGTCGCCCATGCCAAAGCTGTTGCGTGTGCACCATGACCCGATCGAGCTCACGCTCGAGGTCAGTGTAGCCTCTCCGTCGCGCCTCGGGTCCTCTTTTGCCATAGGAAGGGCATCTCTATAGCACCTCTTCTCCTTCGACGACGCGCACGACGCCAAGGCGCAGATCGCCGTCGCCCGCAAGCTCTTCTTCTTCATCATCTCGGTTCAGGAATGCGTCGGTGTTCCATCAACCGCCGTTTCATCTCCTTCACCTCGCCGATCCTAACTTTATGTACTAGGTGAGCTATGTATTTCCCTCTTCCTCCTTGCTTCATCCCATGGGTATTCGATCTGTGTAGGTGACGCTAGGACCGTCCCATCCTCATGCTCTTTGTGCTCCTGCCATAGTTTTTTTTCTCGAATGTTGGCAAAGCTTGCCAAATTCATTGATCCGTGGGGGGAAAAAGAGTACAATAAGGAGAAGCCCAAGAGGGTCAGAGAAGAAGGGAAAGGAGAAACAAAAACCAACAAAGACAAAACACTGTAAAACACCCCAGCCGGGTCGAAAGGAATCCCACCACCTGCCATGTTCCACAGCCTAATCTCATCTCTAATCTTACACTTAAAGCCTTCCGTAGTCATGTATTCTTTCTGGAAGACTCCTATTCCGCTCCCACCAAATTTCCCAAGTAATCATGTGCACAAGAGAAAACAACCCCTTCTTATTTTCCTTGACTATGGTGTCCTATCGATCCTACATCCATGCAGTAAAATTGTAGTCCCTCATCCAATTCGCCGGGCATAGAGCAGGCATATCCATAAGTGAGGCGATGGAGTTCCAAATAGTTCTTGACCAGGGACATTTGATGAAGAGGTGCGATGGGGTTTCTAAGCTTTTACACAAAGGAGGCAGAAGTAATCATTTTCCCATCCACGCCGCAGCAGAACGTCAATCGTCAGGATCCTATCGAGAATGACCGTCCAAATGAAGAATTTGCACTTTCCTGGAGCCGAGCCGGACCAGATCAGTTTGTACCTGATCATTTGAATGGACCCCATGAACTGGAGCCGGTACGCTGAACGAGCACTGTACGTCCTGTCCTGGGTGAATCTCCAGGTGATAGCATCGGATTGGCCCTCATGTAGCACAACACGATCCAGCCTTCTGGTGAGCTCGGATAACTCAGAAACCATGTTATCCAACAACCCCCGAGACAGGTCTTGGAGCCACTTTTCATCCTTTAAGGCTTCCCATACTGAATGATTTTTTCCTTGCAGCAATCTTAAAAAGAGATGGGGAGCCTTGTAGCCAGCAGTCATGCAAGAAATTCGTTGATCTGCCATCTCCGACAGTGATTTCCGTTGCCATCACGAAGAGGTCCTTCTCCTCACTGGAGAAGGCAGTGGTGAGTTCACCCATGAACGTTGCGGATGCCATAGTTGAAGTGTACGCATATTATTCTCATGCTTATGTTCTTTACAGGTGTGCCCCCTCCTTTTTTGCTTCGATGCCCATGCACTCCAACATGCGTACACACACGCTCGCCTGCATGCTCGCGTCGCTCCACAGTTCTCCACAGCCGCATCGTACCCACCTAGCTCCTACCACAACCCATCACCATGACAAGCTCGAGGTTTTCCTCGGGTTTCCGTGCTCCTGCGCCGTTGCACGCTCCCGCGTAGACATGTGGGTAGCCATGGAGGTATCCGCACGCCCGCCGATACCATCCAGCCGCTAGTGTCGCCGTTGTTGTTCGCATGGTCGTCGGCAAGATCGTCGTGTAGCCAAGGTCAAGGTCGACCATTTGTTGTTATGTTCATCAAGCCAGGTTTTCTATTTGTATAAGAAACTCTTCACTAGTACACTGGCTAGCCCCTCTCACATCTAACTGGGCGACCAGATATCGGATCGCCATGGCCAGAAGCCTTTTTCTGCAAAAACTTTAGCGCAAGTTGTCAAGCTAATATCTCCATACATCTTAGTTCGAGCCCCAACCATGTCACAAATATGTTGCTAGTCTGCTCGTCAGCGCCCTTTGTGCACCTCTAGGAGGACCTCAGTTCAATCCCCAGTCCCCTCCTTTTCATTTTTTGTGTTGTTTTCTTTTCTTTTAAGCCATCTTAGGTTTACTTTTAGGTAGTAAATTGATTTATTTAATTGTGGCATATTTTTCTACAACACCATATACATACTATATGTGAAAATGGGGTAGAAAATCCAACAAATCTATCTGTGGCATTAGTTTTGTCTTATATGTAAATTTGTGTGCATGTTATTTTTATTGTAATGTCATTTTGTTTATTTTCTGTGATTTAATCCATGCACCCTATGAATTACTTTTGAACATGAGATATGCCCTTTGACATGTTTACTAGCCCGTGGTATTTTTTGTCACCATTAAAATCCATGTTTAGGTGTAATTTTTTGCTGCAAATATGTCACAAAAAAGTTGTTGTTTTAAGATGCTAAAATAATTCGAAGTGTGGAACTGTTATATTTTGTTGTTGTATTGCCATGTGAATTGCCATTGATCTACAACTCCTTTGTGGTTGCCCCGATGGAGTGTTTTGTAAAGCATGCTATGTAGTGTCATGTGGTGCCATTAGTTTCCATGCATAGGAATTGCATCATCGATATTTCTGCTCTCAAACATGCCAATCTGTTAAAAACTCCTAATCTTTGCACCATGTTATTTGGACAGTCTGAGGAATAGTTTATTTCAGATTGCGGTGTTGTGTTGATGCTAGCCATGTTTTGGTGCATATTTTGATGATGTTCATGTGGAGTTATTTGCATTGCATCATGACCACTACCACTCTGTAGATTTTCATGCCGTTATAAGTTCTATAGCATATATATTTCTTGCTATCAATATACTTTCAGGTTTAAAAAAGTTTGTGAGAACTGTTATTTTCTCAATGTCCTAATATGGTATGTCCTATATTCATGTTGTGAGCGTCCTCCCATGTGATCCATGACTTTTTTGAGTATGATTCCTTTTGGTGAAATTAAGTGTATGTTATATGCTACTAACTCATGCCTTGTTTGAGCATTTTAGATCCTCTAGCTTGTGATTATGATGTGTGCACAATGCTATGTTGCTCTTTTGGACAAATCACATTGCATTGTTGTTTTGCACTTTGTGTTAGTTCTATCCACTTGTTTTTGTCATCTTTATGTCCATTTCAACTAGAATTTCATTTTCAATTCAGTGACATACTTGGAATACCAAGGAATTACCCATAGCGTCTCTCAAATCCTATTTTGTCCTTGTTGGCATTTGTATCTTGTCGTGAGAGCCCCGAGACATCCCTAACTCCGATTGCAACATTTTTCATATGCAGTTGCATCATTTTCATGTGTATCATTCATTTTTCCTTGTTAATGCATATCCAAAAAATTATCTTGAGGTTCTATCGAGTATGTTAAATAAATAAGTAATCGTATGAGAAAGATGACTAGTATTGGATTGCCATGTTTCATTCACCAGATGATCATGCATCATAATTGTTTGTGCATTGTGCCTTGGTTGTGTGTTCTTTGAATGTTGTTATTTCTTTTGGGTAGCATCGAGTGACAATATCGAGTATGAGGAACCTATAAAGAATGTTTGCGAAGAGCAAGAGTATTATCTCACTTAAGAAGCACAAGGCAAGATGATCAACACCCTTGATATCGTTTCTAATTTTGTTATGCCTAGTTGTTTCGTTTCAATCGTCATGTCTCGTTGCCTAACACTTGAATGTCAAGACTCCCAAAATGCCATGATAAACCTCTAGCCCCATTACATCCTACGAAACCATTGTTTGGCTAAGTTACCGCTTGCTCAACCGTTCTTATAGTGTTGCTAGTTGCCGGTGCAGGTTGATCCATGTGATAACATGGATATTTTGGGATCTCACCGTATTATAATTTAATGCACATATGTCCTTCATAAATGACGGAAGGCCTTTTTCTCTATTTTTTGTTCCACCTTTTCCACCCTAGTTCTTGTTTACTAGTGTTATGTTCCATATTGAGCACTCCTAACATGCGTCGGGTTGTTATGGGGACCCCCTTGATAATTTGTTTTAGAATAAAACTCTTCCGGCAAGGCCCAAACATTGGTACTATATTTTCTAACAACCTAATAAAAATGCATAGGGCTTATGTACCCCGTGGATAACTAATCAACAACCCAATCCAATGCTCCTCATGAGTGTTGATCCAAACAGGTAGACTGCGGGGCCACCGCGGGGGAACTCGGGGTTTGGTTTTTCTCGTAGTGTGACCAATCTGGTAGTGCTCTGAGAAAGAGATACGTGCAACTCCTATTGGGCTCTGGCCTGCCGGTCTGTCTTGCTAAATTAGATTTACCTTTCTTAAATGTCCAGTGCACTGGGATTCCAAGGATACTTTGGGCTATCTCAAGGTTGAGGTTTTCCATGCAACTTGTGGCTAGTCTGTGATGGATGAGTTGGAGAACCACTACATGGTTAAATCTTTCGGAGGGTCGTGCTCGCGGTTAGGTTTCAACTTGGAAATTGTTTAACACCTGGTTATAGAAAACTTGAAGTAAACTCAACTAAGATACACCAATCGTGTGCTTAACTTTGATCGTCTCTTTTTGAGGGAGTTTGGAAAGAGAACATGATGGGGTTATGTTTGAATCGTAAGTAGGTGTTTAGGATCACTTCTTGGTCATATTAAATCCATGTCCGTTATGTGTAGATTCTTATCTCATTCTTGTACTTGTAAGTTAGCCGCCAATATATGCTTAGTGTTGCTTCAACCTCAACATCTTGGGGAATGAGATTGTTGAATCCCTGTGGCTCATAGATTCTATAACACAACAGGTCTAGGTACAACAGAGGTCGATACAGGTGATGCTTCCCAGCTCAAGTGGGAGTATAACAAGGAGCACGGGCATATGTACGTCACCTATCCAGACGAGTAGAGGGATCCTTGGTCATCTTCCTCGGCATAGCAGGATATATGTTAGTTGTTTATATCGATTAATTTCGTGTGTAGTCGGGACCTTCTGTTATGGATGTTTGAATGGACGATTTGATGGATTATGTAATTTAGCATGTGGCGAATATAAGCCAACCCATATACTCGTCTCTTCTATTACATGTACTGAAATGATCTCCATACCTGCAAAACGACGAGATGCACTTCTATCCATATCAAGGTTTCGACCTGAGCAAGGATAGTACTGCATCTTGGGCGTTACACCCGACGCTGGCGACCCTCCGGTCCTTATTACACGTTCATCGTGTTTGTGAGGTTGCTTAGTGCATGTAGGAGCCAATAATGCCGTGCCTGAGCCAACATAGCATCAGACCCAAGATCACCTGAGATCCTCCATCTACAATGGTCTTCATCAACGAGGATTCCGCCCACCCGAGCCCCTGCATTTGTTCGGTTAGATGTGTGCGAGCGTGCACGTCGTGTAGATGATCTCCACTATCAATTTCGTCACTTTAGAAGGTGTGAGGACCCCGACTCATTAGTTATGTTGACCGAATGTACGTGCATAGTGATCCCATAGATCAGTGATCACTGAACACACAGAAACTGAATAACAAGAGACTTATATCCATTATGTACCGTTTTACTCCAATATGACCTTCATGGCCAAGTATTCATATAACTACAACACGAATCTTCATCGATAGCATGAACCCGTGCCATCTATGCTAATGATACTTCCATTTTGCATCATGTTTTGTTACTTTTATTTATAGTGTTTTTATGCATTTTTCCAATTGGTGGAGTAATTCTAATGCCTTTTCTATCATATTATGCAAGGTTTACATCAAGTGGGAGAATGTCGACAGATGGAATTCTGGACCTAAAAAGGTACGTTAGAGATACCTATTTTTCACATCTCCAATTGGGCTGAAAATTTACAATGATTTATTTTATAATAAATAAAAAATATTGGTGGAAAGAAGTACCAAAGGGGGGCCACCAGCCGGCCACTAGACACGAGGGCACGCCAGGCACTCGTGGCGCGACCTGATGTCTAGTAGGCCACCCGGTCCACCTCCGGAGCTCATCTTATCGTATAAATTCTCCTTCGCCCTACAAAAATTAAGGAGAGTACTTTCGGGACGAAATGCCACCGTCTCGAGGTGGAACCTAGGCAGGAGCACTTTTGCCCTTGGATGGAGCGATTGTGCCGGAGGAACTTCCCCCCCGAAGGGGGAATTCGAGGTGATCGTCATCACCAACAACCGTCTCATCATGGGGAGGCCAATCTTCATCAACATCTTCATGACCCATATCCTCTCAAAAGCCTAGTTCATCTCTTGTACTCAATCTTGTACTGGAACATTGGATTGGTACCTAGGGTGTGTCTAGTAGTGTCAATTACATCTTGTAGTGGACGCTCTATGGTTTATTTGGTGGATGATCATATGGCCAGATCCATTATGATATATAATACCTCTCTGATCTTGAACATGTTTATCACTTATGAGTAATTACTTTTCTTCTAGAGGCCACGGGAGAAATCATGTTGCAAATTGTCACGTGAAGTTGATATTCGTTCGATATTTTGATGATATGAATGTTGCGATTCACTTAGTGGTGTTATGTGAATGTCGACTACCTAACACTTCACCATAATTTGGGCCTAATTAAGGGAATTCATTGTGGAGTAGTAATTAGAGGGTGGGTTGCAAGAGTGATAGAAACTTAAACCCAAGTCTATGCACTACTTCATAAGGGGCTGATTTGGATCCCTAAGTTTATTTCTATGGTTATAATTTATTCTTAATACTTTTCTCGTAATTGCGGATGCTTGCAGGAGGGTTAATCATAAGTGGGAGGTTTGTCAAGTAAGAACATCACCCAAGCACCGGTCGACCCACATATTAAGTTATCAAAATATCGAACGTGAATTAAGCCAACATGACAAAAATGACTAGATAAAATCCCCTTGTGCCCTCAAGAACGCTTTGTTTATTATAAGAAATCGTTCTAGCCTATCCTTTGCCACAAAAGGATTGGGCCACCTCGGTGGACCTATTGTTACTATTGATACATGTCACTTGTTACAATTGTCTTGTATCAACAACTTGTTACCACTATTTCAGTGCTTGCAGAAATCACCTTGCTGAAAACCGCTTGTCATTTCCTTCCACTCCTCGTTGGGTTCGACACTCTTAATTATACTTGTGGGTCATCAAGACTCTTTTCTGGCACCATTGCCGGTGAGTGAAGCGTCTTTGGTAAGCGAAAATTTATATTACATGCTGAAATTTACTATTACTTGTCACTATGGAAAGTAATCCCTTGAGGGGCTTGTTTGGGGTATCTTCACCTCGATCAGAAACACAAAGAGCTGTCCCTCAACCTGTTGAATCTACTGAAAATATTTACTATGATAGATAAACTGCTAGCTAATCCTTATGCACGAGATGGAACAAAACATCCAGATATGCACCTAATCTATGTGGATGAAGTTTATGGATTATTTAAGCTTGCAACTGTCGGTGAAGGATCGAAACCTATGGGGCCCTCAACGGTTCCTTTTTTGTTGGTTTGGCGGGGAGAGGAGTCGCGGTAAGAGCAGAACCAACAGTCAGGGCCTGGCAAGATCTTTTTACCCAGGTTCGGGTCGCGTGGTGCGTAAAACCCTACTCGTGCATGCGTCTAGTTATTCGTTTTGGGTTACTCTAGATCTGTCCCTTTTTACAACCTTTCGATTTTCCCAAAAGCTAAAAAGCCAAAAACCCTTACTACTGAGCCTCGGGCCTCCTTTTATACGTGAAGGAGTCATCACAGTGGTTCAGTGGGTGAACGGTGGGTTCATGGATGAAACAGCGCTCACCGACAACTAGAGTGTTACTGCCTTGTCAGAGGTGCAATAAATGCTTCGATAGACTTCCCTGACCTCGTCAGGGGGGTTGGACATGTACCCACATATGGCAACTCCTGGGAGTTGCGCTGGCGTGCGGGCGGACGCGTGGCGCAAGCATCATCGGTGGCGTGCTCGTCAGTGGAGGCGTTCGTAGGTCGCGAGGGCGCCTTGGGCCCGCGCCTCTCCTCGGGCCTTTCTCTTCTTCCCGGCAGGGTTACCTTGCCGGGGCTCTTCTTGTTCCTCTCGGCAGGGAGGTGATGGCCTGCCAAGGCCTTGTCAGCCTTCCCGGCAAGGGTGGCTTGTTGGGGCTCAGTCTTTCTTCCTCGGTGAGAGGGTCTCGTCGTGGCACTGTCTATCTCCCCGGCAGGGAACTCCTGCCGGGGTCTCTTCTTCCTTCGGAGCAAGCGAGTTCTTGCCGGGGCTGGCAATCTGTACTTGGTGGTTTCTAAGTCTTGCTTCTGCCCTAAGCCCCAGCGACGCGCCTTGCCGCTGTGGAGGTGCTGTCGGTGTCCGCGCACAAGTCTGGTGCACTGTAAACCCCAGTCTTTAGTGCACCGACACGAGCCCCCGGGCATGGGCCACACACGCATGCGAGGCGTTGTTGGGCCAGGCCAAAAGCCGTGCGCGGACTCACGGGCACCGGGCTTATCGGAATCGAGCCATTATAGACTTTCTTTCCTCACGTCGTGCATTGAACGCGTGAAGTGGGACGGCGCACGACATGCGCGTGATGGCCTCTTTATTCCCTGAAAACGCCTCTGCCACATGTGGGACATGCGCAGCGGTCGGGCAAGTGGCGATCGTGGCCTCAAAAGCCGCGGGCATGGATGGGCCTGCCCCTGCATGTATTGGTGCAGCAGGGCGCTATCTTGTTCCGCTCGTGACTTGAGGGCGGTTGGGCGAGAGGGGCGGCAGCTTCCAAAGCGAGGAGGGCGGGCTTCCGAGCTTTGCCCTATAAATTAGAGTGTTTGCGCGGAGGGTTTGCCCATCCACCTCACTCTCAAAGCCTTCAGCGCCTGTCGCCTTGTCTTCTCTTGTTTCTTTCAGCCTTGCCGGTGGTGCCCACCCCTAACCATGGTTATGGGACGGGGCCGGCCTCCGTTGGCCGCCAGTGCGGCAAGGGGATCCGGCTCGGATCATGCCACAGCTTCAGGAGCCACAGACAGCGGCATCCCCGTCGACTGTGGCGGGAGAGGTTCGAGGGGCCGAGGACGCCGGGGTCGCGGCCGAGGGAGGTAAAGTGTTGCCTCGATCTCCCTCCTCGTGCCTTCTTCTTCGGGTTGCCACTCGGAGGCGACGCCATTTGAGTTTGTCGCAGAGCTTCATGGCCCCCTTCGGGGTCACCTACATCTCTCTCGCGGCTTTGCCATGGTGATGGAGGTCGACCCCCCCCCCCCCCCGTCTTGTCGTTGCGAGCGCAAGGATGCTCTCATGGCGCCATGCAGGTGCACGCGGAGTATCCGAAGCCCTATTCCATGCTACTTGGGCGTGTCTAGAAGGCCTTCCCCCGTGCTCATGGACTCGAGGACGGCTACGTGCTCGTCGTCAAGTTCTACGGGCGCTCCGGTGTGCGTCTCGGCTGCTGCGAAGAAGGCTCTAGCGACATTGAATGCTCTGCTTCGAGCGACAGCAGCGAGGAGGGCGGCAGCGGTGACGATGCTGAGCCTAGCCTCAAGCCCAGGGGAATCAAACTGGAGGATAATTCCCTCGGCTCGGAATGAGTGCTTCCTGCACTGGCGCAACCTGATCACGCGCCTCCCCCTCCTTGGAGGGGGATGTCAACCGGATCCGACGCCCCTTCCCATGGCTTGACGAGGCCGAACCTTTCCTCGTCGGTACAATGCTGGTCCCGGAGGAGCCAACATGGATGTACCGCGGGCCGTGCCGCGTCTCTTCTTCATGAACTCCAATTCCTCTGCATAGGTCGATCCTTATTAAAAGACATAGTATTTAGGTTAGGACAACAATGCTTTGTAATTGGTATCAAATGTATCGAGACAAATGAATGAATAGTTGCATCCTTTATTCGACTCTCATTTTGTATGATTGTTTCCTTGCACTTTTTCGAATCTTGCCGGCTTGACTTATCCTGCCGCGAGCCCTTAGAGGAGGGGATCCTTAGAAAACTCAAGAGAGGAGGTCGTCACCAGCAAGACTCCTTGCCGCACTCAGTGCAACCATGTAAATCGTCGAGCGCGGCCCGAGGCAAAATAAGGTGCTATGTAGCCGTCCGAAACCTTAAGCGAGTTCGAAACGAGATAAGGGCCCTTTATGGCCGCTCAAGTCGTTGAACATGCTTGAAACGGAGTCGGAGTGCATTGATCCTAGCAAGGTCATCTGCGCGAGGGGTTCTCATACAAAAGTCGATGCTTCAAAAGGATACAACTAATCTACCAAGAGTGTGGCAAGAAGTCTGATTCTGTACTTATCTCGCGCGTTGCGGTATTCCTAGCCGCAGCGTCTGAAGGTGCTGTCATGACCGGTTTCCAAATAAAATTATTAATTGGAAATCAGCCATGTGCGTCCTCAGTGAAGAAAAATGTTTCTCACTAACAGACTCATCTTGATACAAAAAACCAGTAGTACTTAATATTATACAAGTAGAGCAAGGGTTGCTCTAGAATTATTACAACATATCCAACTCTTAGGAAAAATGGAATGTTACAGTGGTCTTAGGGTGACTCTACTGCTCATGAAAATAAAAGGGCCATGTCACATCATAGTAATGTGACATGACAAGTACTACTACACGTTAAGCATCAGAGTGAAGCTCAATGATTTATTCGGGGTGGCGGAAGCGATGGAATAAAACAGCAACGGACTCCAGGATCGCAAGACTGACTGGGACTCCTCTAGACATCGGACTCGCTATCGAACTCTTCATCCATGAGATCTCCTTCATCTATATCTGGCCACAATAACAAGCCAGTGAGTACCGCGAAAAGTACTCGCAAACATTTTGCACAAAAGATGAGATGCATGCAGTTGCTTTTAATATGCATGGTTAGAATTAGGTTATATCCAAAATATAAATGATGAAAGTAAATTAAGTTAGTGGATAAATCACGCGGTAGTCCTTCCGAGATATCCTTAACTCAAGAGTAAAATACACCGATCAGGTGTCTGGAGCGACGCCTCGAAAGGTTAACAGGGGTTAGTGAAACCACCGTCGGGCGTCTGAGCGACACCACATACAAGGCATAACATCAATGAAATAAATAACAAGCCACAAACGGGCATCTTTATGATAACATAGTAAGGTGAAAAATAAATAGCAGGCCACACTCGAGCGTCTCAGCGACACCACGGGAAGGGCATAATAAATAAATAACAAGCCACAGTCGGGCATCTCAGCGACACCACAGAAAGGGCATAATAAAAAAATAAGAAGCCCAATCGAGCGTCCCAACGACACCATAGAAAGGCATAATAAATAACTAACAAGAAGTATCAGGGTGGTAAAACCAACCTTTAGGATAATCCTTAAACCAATAAAATATTTGATCATGTTCCACAGTTTAATATGATACTCCACAACCATTATTTTGACCATTACTTATACTCCAAAGACCGACTCTAGGACCGAAACTTGACTCGTCAAACAACGTCCTTGACAGGGGACATGGCTACTCGAATGGTTTTGACTCTGCAGAGAGTGTACTCTTTTCCCATATCTCACGGTTTTCGATAGTCATCATGACTAATCCCGCGTATGGCAATTTACAAGTGGACACTCAGAACCAGCACACACCCATTTTACCTCCGTGGAGTCCGGCTTCACCCGGACTACGCTGCCAAGGCAAAACCATAAGACAGGGAGGCTTCGACCTCGACTAGCATGGGATCAAAAATAATTTATACCGCGGGCTCACGGGGAGTGCCCTCCCTTCCGGTCCCAGACCAGAAACACCCATGCCTAGTGACCGGATGACTGGATTTAGTCCAGAGCCATGGATACCTTCGTACCTGCCCCTCTAATGGTGTGTGACTGATAATAGGTCCAAAACTGACTATACCAAATCTATTATCCAGGAAACTGTGGTAGCACGATATATAAGTATGGCACGAACAAGACTTGATCTAGGTCGATACTAGAGTCTAACCAAGTTTTTACCGGCACCATCGTGCACATGTCATGACCAGGCCATAACCTATCATGTTCTGCGTGACTACGCTATTCCATGACCTTTCATAACTACCACTTGCCATCATCATATTTTACCATATTTGAAATATATGTAGCATGTATGAAATATGCAAGGTGATGAATATTAAATATGAGTTATGTTAGCAAACAACACATCAAGAGTTCAAACATGCTTGCCTGGTTCCACGTAGTCGGGATCAAGCTCCATGCAGTTAACGTCGGTGTTCTCAGTGTCGGGATCTATGGTATAAAGAAAACAATGGCATAAGTGGTACTGCCTAGCTACTGGTCCCAAAATATTTTTAGAAAAATCTTAAAATATACTAGGCATTACCAGGATCATTTTGCAAAAAGAATCACTCAAAAATAAGTTATGGATCAAAAGTTATAGCTAAAACAGTTTCAGGGACTAATCTGTAATAAGAAATATCAGAAAGAGGGGCTAACTTCAGATATGTCAAAGCGCCCGAGGGGAAAGGCGTTTCCCCGCAAGGAAAACAACTTTTAGCCGAATATGCTTCCTGCGAAACGCTTCGGAGGAGTGGGAGACACTGACAAGGGGGTCCCCTTGTCTGGTTCGAAGGCCTCACCGGCGCGAGAAGCACACGGTGATCACCGGCGATGATAGGAGGGAGGAGAGAGACAACTGAGGGTGTGGCAGCCATCATCGTTGACTCGCTCGTGTGATGGAAGAGGATTTGGGTGAGGGGAAGCTCCACGTCGACGGCAGCAAGTCTCCGGCGGACAACAGCTCTGGTGAGATGCGGGGATCAATGACAGAGAGCTCATGCGATCAAATTGAATGATGGGTAAGATGGGGAGGAGCTCCTGGACGTGAATGGAAGCCTCTGGAGGTCCTAGCGATGCTTACACGACTCGAGAATGGCCGGATCTCGAAGTAGATCGGGGCGGCCGGAGCTGGGGAAGAAGGTCCCTCGAGGGCCTCCTCCTGGATCGGCTGGTGCTGAGGAGTGAAGGTGGAGTGTGGAGAGGTGTGAGATGGGTTCGGAAGCTCGGGGGAGGGGCTCTACTTATAGGCGCCACGGGAGGAGCTTCGACATTTGTTCCGACGAGCAATTCTGGTGAAGCAGAGGCTCGGACAGACGATTAGGTGGCGTGGTTCGAACCTAACCACCACGAGGGTCTCATTTTTGACCAAAGGGGAGCTGGTCATTGACTGAGACAATGTGGCGACGACGCGGCCATTGCTGAGCTCTGCGGCTGCAGAAACTGCGCTCCGAGCAACTCGGTGTGTGGCGACGGTTTTCGTGGCGTGCACTGGTGATGGGGGACACGTGGAGGCTGCACAGGCGATGGACGGTGCCGGGCGGTGCGAGGTTGCAGCAGGGAGATGCTGCGGCTGTTGCAGATGCGCTGCTGGAGCTTGGCCGACTCTGTCAGCTAGCCACCGACGAGGAAAAGAGTCCAAGGCGATGCGCGGTGCAGGGGATAAGCTCTACGCACAAGATCGACGGCTAAGGTGATGATACTAGCGAGATTGACGAGGGGGAGAGGGTTGCGGCTCTGACTGAAGTTGGTCTGAATACTTCAATTCGGACATGCACAATTTAGAGTGCATGTGAGGTGCTCGATGATTTGAAAAAGGCATCTGCAGGAAGAATTTGGAGGTGAAAATGTTTTGGGAGCACTCTCATTGGAAGACAAAGAATTGCAGAATTTTTCAGAACTTTTGGAGAAGTTTAGGAGAGGTTTGCACAGAAAATAAGTTTTTGTGGTCAAACTTCAGTCAAACAGAATTTGAAATTTTTAAACTTGCCAGCTCAGGGTTTTTGGTGGAAATGATAGAAAACACTAAGGGATTCAAACTGCTAGAGTTTGGGGTCAAGGCTCCAAAGGAATATAGGAGTTCCTTTGTAAAATGGCAGGGGTTAAAACTGATTACAGAAAATCCCTTTTATTCAAATAAAATAGTAAAGGGTGATCCATCCCGTCTATTTTTTTGGAAAACATTGAGAATAAAAGCTTAGGGCCAGGGAAGGTGTAAAAAGATTCAAAATAGAAGGTGATGAGAAAATCTTGTGATAGAAAGAATTGAAAGTTTATGGAAAAATCTCCAAAGTTGCAAAAGAAAGAATATTCTTTCAAACCAATTCATTTTGAAAAAGGGCCAAAATAATATCTCTAAAACTTGTTTGGTGGAAAAAGAAGCTCCAAAAAGTTTTCTCCAGAAGGTTAGCAAGGAAGATTCAAAGTCTTTTTCAAGCCAATTTTTTTTAAAGATCCAAGGAAATCAAGGAAATCAAAATTTAAAAATCTTGGGTGTTACATGTGCTGCCAGGGAGGAATATCCGTACCCCCAGGATGCTGATGTCGCCTCCAGCGGCCTCCTTGCCGATGAGGTTTTCGCCGGTGGCCTTTGGCCACTCGGAATGAAAGAGGCACGCTGGGGTGTAACGCTTTCTCATCTCTTTTGCACGAGTTTGGCTGGCGAAGCCCCCGAGCGCATATTTGTGGCGTCACGGCGCTCCAAGGAGAAATGCGAGCCAGAGGGTGCGTGAAAGGGGCGGTTCGGGGCCTCAGATGTGTCCTCGACGACCATGCAACACTCCGGAGAGGTGCGTCGGTCGGAGCAAGCATCGAAGGCCTGGACGAAGCCCCCTGTCACGCCCTCAACAGCACCGCGACATTCCAAGGAGGTGTGTCGGCCGGGTGATGCGGAGCTCGGGGATTCCGCTCCTTCCACCTGTGCTTGCATAACACCTATGGAGGAGCTATGAGCTCTCGCACGGGCATATCAGCCACTACCTCCTCAAACTTAGGGAAGATGCAGCGGCAAACTCGATCCGTGGAGCCGACGAGCGGCTCGTCGGATTGGGGTGCCGCTGACATCGGTCTGATTCCGGCGATCCCCCTACCTGGCGCGCCAAAGATGTTGGTGAAGGATCGACACCTATGGGAGCCTCAACAGTCGCCTTTTTGCTGGTTTGGCGGGGAGAGGAGTTGCAGCAAGAGAAGAACCGACAGTCAGGGCCCGACAAGATCTTTTTACCTAGGTTCGGACCACGTGGTGCGTGAAACCGTACTCATGCATGCGTTTAGTTATTCGTTTTGGGTTACTGTAGATCTGTCCCTTTTTATAGCCTTTCGATTTGCCAAAAAGCCAAAAAGCCAAAAACCCTTACTACTGAGTGTCGGGCCTCCTTTTACAGGCGAAGGGTCCACCACAGTGGCTCAGTGGGTGAACGGTGGGTTCACGGCTGAAATAGCGCTGACCGACAGTTACAGTGTTACTGCCTTGTCAAAGGTGCAATTAATGCTTTCACAGACTTCCCTGACCTCGTCAGTGCGTTGGACATGTACCCACACGTGGCAACTCTAGGGAGTTGCGCTGGCATGCGGGCGGACGTATGGCGCATGCATCGTCGGTGGCGTGCTTGTCGGTGGAGGCGTTCGCAGGTGCGACAGGGCCCTGGGCCCGCGCCTCTCATTGGGTCTTTCTCTTTCTTCCCGACAGGGTTACCTTGCCGGGGCTCTTCTTGTTCCTCTCGGCAGGGAGGTGATGGCCTGCCGAGGCCTTGTCAGCCTTCCCGGCAAGGGTGGCTTGCCGGGGCTCGGTCTTTCTTCCTCAGCGGGAGGGTCTCGCTATGGCATTGTCTATCTCCCCAGTAGGGAACTCCTATCGGGGTCTCTTCTTCCTTCCTAGCAAGTGAGTGCTTGCCGGGGCTTGCAATCTGCACTTGGTGGTTTCTGAGTCTTGCTTCCGCCCTATGCCCGAGCGACGCGCCTTGCCACTCCGGAGGGGCTTCGGTGTCCGCGCACAAGTCTGGGGCACTGGAGACCCCAGTCTTTCGTGCACCGACAACAGGTTTATTTGGAGATGAAGTCAAGAAGAAGGTTTTGCCTTTATCTTTGGGGGAAAAAGCATTGACATGGTATAAGCAATGTGATGAGACAAGATCTTGGACGATAAACGATTGCAATTGGAGCTTCACCAATTTTTATCCTATGCATCATGTTCATCGTGATCGGAATTTTATCTATAATTTTGGACCTCCTGAAGGAGAAAGTATCACTGTTGCTTGGGGGAGGCTGAAGTCAATGTTATAGTCATGGCCCAATCATGAGCTCTCAACAGAAATTATTGTTCAGAATTTTTATGCTCGACTTTCTCATAATGATCAAACTAGGCTTGATACTTCTTGCTCTGGTTCTTTTATGAAGAAGAATATTGAATTTAGGTGAGATATTTTAGAATGGATTAAATGCAACTCTGAATATTGGGAGCTCGACAAAGGTAAAGAGTCATGTATAAGACCTAAGTTTGATTGTCTTAAATCTTTTATTAATACCAATGCTTTCAATGATTTTAGCACTAAGTATGGACTTGACTCTGAGATAGTAGCCTAATTTTGTGAAACTTTTTCTGCTCATGTTGATCTCCCTAAAGAGAATTAGTTTAAATATCATCGTACTACTAAAGAAAAAAATTCAAGAACCAACTAAAGTTGAAGCTGAAATTATCATTTACAATGTTGATCCAGTTGTGCCTATTGCTTATATTGAGAGACAACCTTTCCCTCTTAGGATAAAGGAACATGCTAAATCTTCAACTGTTTTTAACATAACTTATGTTAGAGCAACCAAACCCTCTCAACAAATCAAGGTAGAACCTATAACTTCTATGGCTAAAGATCTCTTGGTAGAAAATGTTGATGGGCATGTTATTTATTTCTCTAATGAAGCTGCTAGAATTGCCAAATCTGATATTAAATATAAGAATATAAGTGTTGTTGACATGCCTGTCGTTTCAGTCAAAATAAAATATCATTTCTATCATGGTTTATGTGATATGGGTGCTAGTGTTAGTGCTATCAATTTTACCTTATATCAAGAAATTATGCATGAGATAGCATCCTTTGAGATAGAAGACATCGATGTTACTATTAAACTTGCTACTAGAGACACCATCACCCCACGTGGGATTGTTAGAGATGTTGAAGTCTTGTGTGTAGAAGTAAAATACCCTAATGATTTTGTAGTACTTAGCTCACCGCAAGACAATTTTTGTCCCATAATATTTGGTAGACCCTTTTTGAACACTCTCAATGCTCAAACAGATTGCAAAAAGCAAATTGCTAGTGTTAATTTCGGTGGTATCTCTCATGAGTTTCATTTCTCCAAGTTTAGTAAGCAACCCCATGACAAATAATTCCCTAGTAAAGATGAAGTAATTGGTCTTGCTTCTATTGCTATTCCTTCTATGTATACTTTAGAATGATATTTGCTAACCATGAAACTGATATGCATATGCATGAAAGAAATGAAATAGATAATATGTTCTTTGAGAAAAAACCTATCCTTAAACACAACTTGCTTGTTGAAACTCAAGGTGTTCCTCCTCCACCCAAGGGTGATCCCGTGTTTGATTTAAAGCAATTATCTGACACTTCCAAATATGCCTATCTTGATGAAAAGAACATATATCATGTTATTATCAGTGCTAACCTTATAGAGCATGAAGAAGAAATATTATTAAAAGATTTAAGGAAGCACCAAGTTGCTATTAGGTATACTCTTGATGATCTTAAGGGCATTAGTCCCACTCTGTGTCAGCACAAGATTAATATGGAAGCAGATGCTAAACTTGTTGTTGATCACCAACAAAGATTGAATCCTAAAATGAAAGAAGTGGTAAGAAATGAAATATTAAAGCTTCTAAAAGTAGGTATTATTTATCCCATAGCTGATAGTAGATGGGTAAGTCCCGTCCATTGTGTCCCTAAGAAAGTAGGTATTACTGTTGTTCCTAATGATAAAATGAACTCATTCCACAAAGAATTGTGACTCGCTATAGAATGGTAATTGATTTTTGAAAATTAAACGAAGCTACTATAAAAGATCATTATACTTTATACTTCATAGAACAAATGCTTGAGACATTATCGAAGCACATGCATTTTTTCTTTCTATATGGCTATTATGGTTTCTCTCAAATACCTGTGTCACCACCCGATCAAGAGAAAACAACATATACTTGTCCTTTTGGAACCTATGCTCATAGACTTATGCGTTTTGGATTATGCGACGCACCTACTACCTTTCAAATATGTATGACTCCTATATTCTCTGATTTTTTTGAAAAGATTGTTAAGGTCTTCATGGATGGTTTTTCCATTTACGAAACTTCTTTTGATGATTACTTAGGCAACATTGATCGAGTTTTGCACATATGTGAGCAAACTAACATTGTCTTCAATTGTTAGAAGTGCCACTTTCTGGTGAATGAACGTATTGTCTTGGGTAATAAAACTTCTGAACAGGGTATTGAGGTGGATAAGGCTAAAGTTGATGCAATTGAAAAGATGCCATGCCCAAAAGATATTAAAGTTATCCGTAGTTTCCTTGGTCATGTTGGTTTATATAGGAGGTTTATTAAATACTTCTCTAATATTTCTAGGCCTCTTACTAATCTATTACAAAAGGATGTTCCTTTCATTTTTTCATGATGATTGTATAGAAGTCTTTGGAACACTTAAGAAAGGCTTAACTTATACACATATTGTTCAACCACTTGACAGAAACTTGCCTTTAAAAATTATGTGTGATGCTAGTGATTATGTTGTTGGTGTTGTTCTAGGACAAAGAGTTGATATGAAATTAAATTTTATCCATTATGATAGTAAAACACTAGACAGTGCCCATAGAAATTATGCTACCACTGAAAAACAATTCTTAGCGGTTGTATTTGCGTGTGATAAATTCAGATCTTAGATTGTTGGCTCTAAAGTAATTTATCACACTGATCATGTTGCTATTAAAAATCTTATGGAAAAGAAAGATGCTAAGCCTAGACTTATTACGTGTGTTCTCTTGCTACAAGAATTTGATTTTCATATCATTGATATGAAAGGAGCTGAGAACCCCGTAGGTGATAACTTGTCTAGGTTAGAAATTGTTCTTGATGACCCAGTACCTATTGATGATAGCTTTCCGGATGAACACCTAGCTGTAGTCAATTTTTCTCATAACACACCGTGGTTTGCTGATTATGCTAAATACATTGTTGCTAAATACATACCACCTAGTTTCACCTATCTGCAAAAAAAAAATCATTGATTTAAGACATTACTTTTGGGATGACCTACATCTTTATAAAGCGGGAGTAGATGATATTATTAGACGTTTTATACCTGAGCATGAACAAGAACAAATCCTTCGGAAGTGCACTCTAAGGCTTATGGAGGACACCATGCGGGAGATAGAACTGCACACAAGGTACTATAGTTTGTATTTTGTTGTCCTACTCTTTTCAAAGATACTTGTAAGTTTATCCTCTCTTGTGATGAATGTCAAAGAATTGGTAATATAAGTAGATGTCAGGAAATGCTTATGAATTATTCATTTGTTATTAAACCATTTTATGTTTGGGCATTTGATAATATGGGACCTTTTCCTTCCTCTAATAGGTATACACATATTTTGGTTGATGTTGATTATGTCACTAAATGGGTAGAACCTATTCCAACCAATAGTGCTGATCATAACACCTCTATTAAGATGCTTAAGTAAGTTATTTTCCCATGTTTTGGAGTCCCTAGATATTTAATGACTAAGGGTGGTTCACACTTTATTCATGGTGCTTTCTGTAAGTTGCTTGCTAGATATGATGTTAACCATAGAATTGCATCTCCCTATCATCCTTAGTCTAGTGGTAAAGTAGAATTAACCAATAGAGAAATACAATTAATATTGAAAAATATTATCAATAGGTACCGAAAGAATTGTTCTAAGAAATTAGATGATGCATTGTGGGCCTATATAACATCTTACAAAAATCCTATGGGTGTGTCTCCTTATAAAATGGTTTATGGGAAATCTTGTCATTTACCTCTTGAGTTAGAACATAAAGCTTATTGGGCAATTAAATAACTCAATCACGATTTCAAAATTGCTGGTGAAAAGAGGTTATTTAATATTAACTCATTAGATGAATGGAGAACCCAAGCTTAGGAAAATGCCTAACTATTCAAAGAAAAAGTTAAAAGAGGTCATGACAAAAGAATCCATAAGCGAGAATTCAAAGTCGGTGAATATGTTCTAATGTACAATTCTCGTCTTAGATTCTTTTAGGAAAACTTCTATCCAAATGGGAAGGACCATATATCATCGAAGAAGTTTATCTTTTTGGAGCTACTACGATCAATAATCCCTAAGGCACGAACCCCAAGGTGGTCAATGGACAAAGAATAAAGCATTATATTTCAGGTAGACCAACTAATGTTGAAACAAATATTATCCAAACCATCACACCGGAGGAGCACATTAGGGAGACCTTCCAAAACACTCCACAACCCTTAAAAGGAAGAGGTATGTGATACGGTAAGTATACAGACTCAGAAGAACCCGCAAAATTATTTTCCATCGGTGTTGGAATATTAGAAAATTTAGGAAACTGAGAAACACATGGGAAGGCAACCCAGGTGTACATTGGACTCCTGGGCGCGCCAGGCCCCATTGGCGCGGCCTAATGTTTAGTGGCCCCCTTGGGTATCTTCCTGGCTCCATTTTCTTGTGTAACATGTATTCCATTGTATAAAAAATTCTCTATATATATCTCCCAATGATTTGACCCCAGTACCATGGAGAAATCCTCTGTTCTAGTTTTGAGCTATTTTTCCTGGCAGATCTGAAATTATGTCATTTCAAGATTCGGAGGGAGATAGCTAAATCTCTGATTTCATCGCATACCCTAAGGTCTACGGAGAGGAGGATCACTACAGCTGGACTACGAAGGAGGCATACGATGATATGAAAGAAGAAAAAGGGAGATAGCTACGAGGAAGAGGAAGATCCATTGCCTCAACTTAGAGATATGCATGTGGAATTCAAGAAGTCAAGCCGCCCCAAAAAGTACAAACCTAAGATCCAATTTATCACTTCCCATTTTCTGCAAGAGAGCAAGGTGCCATTATGTGAAAATATATTCAAGCTGGAGCTGGAGAATGAGGGTATGAGGGAGGATAATTTTAGCCTCAGGTGCTACCTCATCATCTACACCACCATCATCATCTTCACCACCAAACAAGGATACTTTAGTACACGGGTATCGACATGGCCCTTGGCTTGTGCCAAGCTTGGGGGAGGCACCCCGGTATTGTATCCACATGACCCTTTTTTACCTTTATCCATCTTAGTTTCATCTTTAGCTATTTTAAAATCTAGTCAAATAAAAGGTTAGTTGAGTCTTTTTCTTTTGAGTGCTAGTTTCGTGATCTATCTATCTATCTATGTAATTGAGTGAGAGTTATATAATAAAGTTTACTTTTATTTGTGCTTCTCTACTCTCTTGTTGCAATCAAAATAAATAAAATAATGAAAAAGATAAAATTCCAATCATATAGTAAGTAGTGACATCACATAAGGAAAAGTATAAGTGGTAAAATTCATTAAGGGTTGACAAACATAGCATTAGTCGGTGATGCAACACATGAAAGAATTAATAAGGGAAGAGAAGATTTACATGCAAATACACCATCCTTGACATATTTTGTGATTGTGACCCCCCATTAATTATAATATGCAAAAAATGTTGACAATTGACAAGGAAGACAATGTAATGATTTATGTTTGTTCACATTCACATAGAAGTTATATTGTTATAGATCCTCTAAAATGTGGTGCTTTCCCAATACCTTTGCTAGCCAAAACTCCACACTAAGTAGGGATACTACTTGTGCATCGAAAACCTTAAACCCAAATCTATGTTTCAAGAGTCCACCATACCTACCTATGGATTGAGTAAGATCCTTCAAGTAAGTTTTCAATGATGCACAAAGCAATAAAAATTGCTTCCAAACATGTTTGATCATTTGGAGTAAGGGAAATTAAGCATTGTACAAACTTGTGATGGCGAAAATAAAAGCGACAAACTACATAATAAAGGTTGCCATCACAAGGGGCAATATGACATAATGTTCCTTTGCAATAAGAGATTTAGCATACAACCAAAAAGCGCATGACAACCTTTGCTTCCCTCTGCGAAGGTCCTATCTTTTACCTTTATGTATTTACTTTTGTGCAAGAGTCATAGTATTTTTCTCTACTTCCTTTATCTTCTCTCTGGAAAGCATCATGTGGTGGGGAAAGATCTAAACATATATATCCAGCTGAATGTGGGCGGTCATGAGTTATTATTGTTGACATCACCCTTGAGGTGAATACGTTGGGAGGCAACACCATAAGCCACTAGGTTTCCGTGTGTCTGGTTGAAACCTTTTGCTCATATGTATTTGGTGAGTGTTATAAATCATAGAAGACTAAATGATGGTTGAGTATGTAGACTTGCTTAAAAGCTCCGACATGTGACCCTTCATGAAAATATGATGAATTGTGTTGCAAAGTTGATTGAGAATATAGTTTGTTAGTATTAAATAGATTTTATGCATTATACTTCCATGTGGTGATGAATTGCTACTTGTTTACAAGAAGCCTTTATGATAAAAGTTATATGATGAAAATGTTGTGATGAATTATTTTATAAAGTTTTATTTGATATTATAATATTGAGCATGATGCTGCTATATCTGTATTTTGTTTTTATCGACACCTCTATCTCAAAGCATGTGGTCATGATTTTCGTTATTGGCTTTTGCTTAAGGAGAAGCAAGGTCTAAGCTTGGGGGAGTTGATACGTCCATTTTGCATCATGTTTTGTTACTTTTATTTATACTGTTTATGCATTTTGCCACTTCGTGGAGTAATTCTAATGCCTTCTCTTTCATAATGGGCAAGTTTACATCAAGTGGGACAATGCCGGCAGATGGAATGCTGGACCTGAAAAAGCTACGTCAAAGATACCTATTATGCACATATCCAATTGGTCTGAAAATTATGGAGATTGATTTTATAATAAATAAAAAATACCGGAGCAAAGAAGTACCGGAGGGGGCCACCATGTGGCCACTAGACACCAGGGCACGCCACACACCCCTAGCGCGGCCTCATTTCTAGTGGGCCACCTAGCCCACCTTTCGCACTCATCTTCTGGTATAAATTGTCCTTCGCACTAAAAAAATTAAGGAGGGGACTTTTAGGATGAAGTGCCACCGTCTCGAGACAAAACCTGGGCAGGAGCACTTTTGCCCTCCGGCAGATCGATTCTGCCGGAGGAACTTCCCTACCGGAGGGGGAAATCGAGGCCATCGTCATCACCAACAACCCTCTCATCTTGGGGAGGCCAATCTTCATCAACACCTTCATCAGCACCATCTCCTCTCAAAACCCTAGTTCATCTCTTGTACTCAATCTTGTACCGGAACCTCGGATTGGTACCTGGGGTGTGTCTAGTGGTGTTAATTACATCTTGTAGTTGGTGCATTATGGTTTATTTGGTGGAAGATCATATGTTCAGATCCATTATACTATATAATACCTATCTGATCATGATACTTGTGAGTAGTTACTTTTGTTCTTGAGGCCACGGGAGAAATCATGTTGCAAGTAGTCATGTGAAGTCGATATTTTGATGATATAAATGTTGTGATTCCCTTAGTGGTGTTATGTGAACTTCGACTACATAACACTTCACCATATTATGGGTCTAAGGGAATGCATTGTGGAGTTGTAATTAGAGGGTGGGTTGCAAGAGTGACAGAAACTTAGAGCCCAATCTATGTACTACTTCGTAAGGGGCTGATTTGGACCCCTAAGTTTAATGCTATGGTCAGAAATTATTCTTAATACCTTTCTCGTAGTTACGGATGCTTGCGGGAGGGTTAATCATAAGTGAGAAGTTTGTTCAAGTAAGAACAACACCCAAGCACTGGTCCAACCACATATCAAATTATCAAAATACCCAACGTGAATTAACCAACATGACGAAAGTGACTAGATGAAATTCCCGTGTGCCCTCAAGAATGCTTTGCCTATTATAAGAAATTGTTCTGGCCTGTCCTTTGCCACAAAAGGATTGGGCTACCTTGCTGGACCTATTGTTACCATTTCTACTTGTCACTTGTTACAATTATCTTTCTATCAAACAACTTACTACCACAAATTAGTGCTTGCATAAATTACCTTGCTTAAAACCGCTTTTCATTTCCTTCCGCTCCTCGTTGGGTTCAACACTCTTACTTATCGAAAGGACTACGATTGACCCTCTATACTTGTGGGTCATGACTTAACCCTACATATATTCTTACTGAGAAGTGCCCTAGCTTGCACGTACATCATCAAGGTAATCTCGATCGTTTCATGTTCTCTCCTGCCTGGCCAATAGAATAACAAGTGGCAATCCAATGATTAATTTCAATGTACTCTCAAGCAACCCATGTTTGGAACAAGGCAATAAGAATGCATGATATAGCACTAAGTAGGTAAGTTGTAGAAAGCTAGTTTTGAGTGCAATGACATGATGAATCAACTTGTAAAAGCATGCATCAATATGTTGTAGATATTTGTGGAAACAAGTCATAGATATCAATATAAGTAGGGGATGAACATCTCTTGTTCATTCATCATGTAAGTCATCTGGCTTATCACAAGTATCATCTTTGGTACACACACACCAGCTTTGTGAAAACATCTAGACATAGTCTAAGCAGGACCACCCAACTGTCCATGAACGTGGACATGGCTATTCGAATAGTGTTACCCTCTGCAGAGGTTTTCGCATTGTACCCACAATACTCGGGGAACTTCTGTGTCATCCACGACTCGTGTTATATTACATACCCGAGGTAAGCACCCGAATAATGCCTTTCCCCAGGCGACACTAAACATAGAGTCCACTCGTTGGTACATGGCCCTCATGATGTAAATCACACCAGACTGGCTCCAGATCGTACCATCCAAGAGGGGACACAACAGTGTGCATGATATCTGTAAAAGCGGCCCATGGTCGCCCTACTTGGCACAACCCCGTATTGGCAGTTACCATGCCAGTCCCGCCACTAGTAATGTGGGCTCTCTGCTAGCATCGACTAAAGCAATCAAAAAATCCCTGTCCCATAAAGGGTATCGTGGTCGCACATGTACGGTTCGGACGTTCAGCAAGTTTTAAATCTAATCCGTTTTTGAAAGCACACAGACCACTTGGCTTGGTACACCACTTGTTTCTCAAGTGGTTACGTAACTCAACCCCATTTCCCTCGGGCATTAGTGGCACCCACTGGGGTTTTCGAAAAGTCTTTGAAATCATTTCCTTTTCCCTACATCATGCATATTCCCATCCCATTTGTGTAGCAACTACTAGCATCCTAACTACTTCCCACCCGCACAACCCTCATAGGAAAGTGGGTCATGCTCAATGCAAGTATCAACGAGTTATTGGAGACAACCCACCAAGGAGTTTACCGATTCAACATGATTCCCATGCAACGCTCCCTTGAGTTTAAGCTTCCAGCGATGCCTAGAAGTAGTTGCCGAAATTTTTCATGGCCTCCAAGGTCATCGGGTATCGTGAGGTCCTCATCCTCTGGGTTGTCGTCGGGATGAAGATAATCATCGTCGGCCGACCTGTTGATGTCATCGGGGCCGTCCTGCTCCTCGGGTTGGTCCCCATCCTCGTGGTCTTCTGGGTTTTATTTTCCTGAGTGTCCTTTTCAGGGACTTTTCCTTTGTTCGCCTTAGCGCACTTATGTTGCTTTCGACGCTTTGAATTCTCCTCCCCGGACTTGTCTGCGTTCGGTTGGGGGGAGGTCACCGTTGTTACCGGGCATATCCATGATGTAGACGTCATAAGTGGACGTTGCGGTCCATCGCCCAATGTTCGTGGGAGTCGGTTCCCTGGCCTCCTTGTCCATACCCTCGAGCTCCTCGGAGCTGTAGTCTAACACGTTGGTTGAATCTTCGACGATTTCTACTAAGTGGGTGGTGGATGGGCCGTAAAAGTCCCCATATTTCGAGCCGTACTGAGAGTGGTTCGGAATGTTTGAGATGTACAACGAATGGGCCAGGCCGAGTATCTCGCTTAATGCCGAGGACTCATCCTGATGCATCAACAGATGCTTTTCGGAGTTAACCTCCATGGCCACTGTGAGGTGTGGGGGGTGTTCGGTCAAAGCCTTTTGCTGCGATCCCATCGTCCGGGTTAGGTCTGATCTAGGGGCCGACTTTTCAAAAGAAAGGGATGCGAGGACGTGGTTGACCGCATGGCCCGGAGTTGAAGGTTTGGGGTTTCGGATCTCCCCGGCAGACGCCGGGATCCTTGTGGGGACCAGATTCTTCTATGGATGGGTCGGGTGTTCGAAAATCCCTGACCTCACTACCTAGTCGGGGATGGAACTTCCGATCTAGCCAAGACGGCTGGTTGAGTCTGCGCGCAACATTATGCTGCCGAATGAGAGAACCTATCCAGGGACAAAGATGTCCCCATTGCTGATTCTGTCGCTGATGATTAAGCGAGACATCAAAACTTTTGGCGATCCTATAGTGGAACACTCAGTGTAAGCACCCATGTCGGTGTCAAAACCGACATATCTTTGGTAGGGGGTACCGAACTGTGGACCTTGGATCAATGGGTTGCAGGAAGAGAGCGGAGACACTAGTTTACCCAGGTTCGGGCCCTCCTATGGAGGTAATACCCTAGGTCTTGCTTGATTGTATTGATGATCATGATTACAGAGTTTATCTACCTCGAGATCGTTTGCGCTGAATCCTAGATGATTCAACCTCCTCTATACGGACAGGGGTCCCTAGTTTATATGCACACCAGGCTCCCTAGGGTTTACAAGACACCGACTATAATCGGGAATAGGTGAGCCGACCTAGTCCTTCTAAGCTTGGAGTACAGGAAAATCTTTTGGATATTCCTTCGATAGTAGAGGTCGTCATCGAGCCCGGTCTTCTCCAACATGGCCCAATGGCCTCATCCAGTATCAACTAACTGGCCATCCGAGGACCCTAGAATCCCGGACTCCCTTACCGGCACGATAGGGCTGGTTACACCCTACGGTTATATCCCCGACACCTACCGACCTAGGAGCCCCCTTGATTGATCGAACTTGGCCGAGTCGATTCTAGTGAAAAACTACTTTCAGTCTAGTTATATACCCCGTTCGTCCCAAAATAAGTGTCGGTGCTTTAATACACAATTTGTACTAACTTAGTACAAAATTAGCTTCACTTATTTTGGGACAGAGGGAGTATGAAAGAGTAGGACTCTTTTTTCTCCTCTTCCCTACTTTGGTGAGGAATTATGACTTACGAATTTTAGTTTTACTCCTCTTCTCACTCAAAAACAATTTAGTATCACACGGGTATTTTGGAACCTCTATGATGTCGATGTGACGGAATTCTGACTTGGTACCTCATGTTATCCAGGAGTAGAGCTCCAAGGGGTTTTTGACATATCGCTGTCATTCACCTTCCTTAGTATCTCACGACGCAGACATTTGTCGGGACCTCGATCCTAAGTCATAAGAACCCAGCCTGTAACACATCACATCACTTTGCGGCCTCACGCACGGTAAACTCCACGGCTGCCATCTTACCTTGGCCGGGACCGTTTGCGTCTTTTGGCTCACGTATATGAATATGTTGCTAGCATTCAAACGACAAAGAACCCGGGTCGACATGACTAGTTATAAACCCTAGCGGTACAACCGTACAGGGACAGGCATACATAACCCAGCAAAGCAGGTGTCGGTCATCAGCGTGTGTAGACAAGTCGTAGCAAGCTACAAGGACTCCATTACATCGCGTGACATTTCCCCGAGGGGACAGACACAGCAGCAAAGAAGGATACATGCCGGTCAATCAATGTGTCCCGAGTAGTAGCAAACTACCAAGGCTCGATGGAATCACAAAGAGGCATTTCCCTGTAAGGAGTACTACTAAAGGCAAACAACTAGGTGTCGAATCCCACACATATAATGCATTTCGAACATACACACATTATGCACGATATGTGTAGATACAACATGGCATCACAACATAACTCTATGACTCAAGCATTTATTAAAGACTCATAAAAGTCAACATAGTATGATATTACAAACAGGGGTCTCATGACCCGACACTCAAGTCATACAAACAACAAGCGGAAGCAATTCATGTCTGGGTACAGACATCTACTAAAGTGGCTGGAAGAGCCTGAAAAGCTACTATGACCCTACCAAAGGAGCCAGACCTCTGTCTGGGATTTCCAAGCTATTCCGGTCAACATCGAACACATCGCGTAGAACCTTTTAATGAGACTAAATCTTCTCTGCAAAACATAAATAAAGCAACCGTGAGTACAAAAGTACTCAGCAAGTCTTACATCAGAACTATCTACATATGCATCATGTTTCAATGAAAGGATTGTGGGGTTTGATTGCAGCAAGCCAGCTTTGACTCTTGGCTAACCTGTACTACGACTACAAGCTCTTTCTTTGAGGTGGGATAGCGCACACGAGTCCACATATTCACAAACTCAATACACCACTATGGATCCACTCTCGTCTCCCTACGAGAAGGCCTTCCATAGCACTCACACTTATCTTGCATGTTTTATAGTATCCATTTAATTTGTCTATGTACCACGTAATGTTTCCAAGTAGTCCATAACCGAGGACGCGGCTATTAGAATAGATTGAATCACCCTGCAGGGGTATACTTCTTCACACATGCTCCCACCACTTAGCACCATATGCACGTCATGCATCTCGGCAACCTTCAAACGGAAGCACTGGCGTGGGTGTCGGCCACGACCGTTAACCACACAAGACCCTAGTCCAGGTTTATCGCCTATTTGAGACTGAACCTGCAAGGAAGTCCGGCCGAGGTTTCCTCTACGGCCCCAAACGATGCGCGCAGGGTTCCCAAGCCCACCATTCGGGTGCCACTTGGTACACCGTGCCACTGTGTATCTACCGTAGTGAAGCCTACCCCGTCGGGAAGAGCTAAACACGGCCGCCAACACTTTTCCTACAAACACCAGAAACTAATTGCAACTCCTGGACAGAGATCTAGGCAATTAATAAGCCGAGCGGGGTCATATTTCAGGGCCCAATGCATGGTAGTATCTTGTCTTGGATAACACACACAGAACTCAGTTCTTAAGGATGGTCCCAATGAGACAACCCACCATGTACTCCTACATGGCCTCTCATCGCTACCTTTACTAAATCAGATTCAGACCTTTACTCTCACACTATAGAACATGATCACAACCATTCCGATTCATCATCCAGATGGATCAGACCCGGCACGACTCTAAGCATAGCAGGCATTGTAAACAAACATGGATGAGTAAGCACAACAAGGCTCAAGTAGTTGCTACTCATGCTAAGTGGTTTCAACTATTTAATGTGACAAAATCAGGTCATGCAGAGGAATGGGTTCAACTACCGATAACATGCACAGTTGAATTGTGTTTGTCCTAATGCAGTAAAAGAGAGCAGGAGCGAGAGAGTGGGTTTATTTCAATATGCTCAAGGGGGGGTTGCTTGCCTGACACGTCTGAAGATAGCAATGAGTCTTCATCAATGTCAACGATCACATCGTCGGAAACATCGTTTAGCGAGGGGGAACAACACCGGCAAACAGGAAAGAACAACAATTACTTCACGGAAATGCAACACTATGATGCATGCTCAAGACTTGAAATGAAAGGTGGAAGGGCTAATGTGGCTATCATTTCTTAAGGTGAAGCTGGGTTTGAATTAGGATCCAAACATCACTTCAAGCCGGGTATTTCCCCGGGTAGCCTTTTAATTGATTTGACCTGATGCTCATAACAAATTGTTTCCACATGTATGGAGTTAGTATTTTGGGGTACTGATTTGCATTGACCAATGTTTGAGCATAGTAATTGAAGTGGAAATCAAATAAGTATCAATTTCCAACTCCAAACTATTTATTAAATTTACCCTATTCATCATTTTGCCTATTTGGTGTTGTTAACTTTTTCAAACATGCATGAAAATGCCATAATCATATTCCTTTGATTTTTCTGATACTTTTTCATATATAAATTATTTTTATCCGAGTTATATTTTAATTTCTATGATTTTTACAAGTTCTAGTAATTTCCTGGATTAAATTAATAATTGAAAATCAATTACTGCGTCAGCACTGCATCAGCATTGCGTCAGCAGTCAACTGGCTTGGTCAGAGTCAAACCTGATGTGTGGGGGCCACACGTCAGTGACTCAGTTAAATAACGGGGTTCTTTTTAGCTAACTAATGACTTAATTAGTAGTGGGGCCCGTCTGTCATTGGCTCTGGGTTAAACTAACATGTGAGTAGCTCTAAGCTAATCACCTGATGATGTGGACCCATCGCTCAGTGGCTCACCGGCGAGGTTCAACGCCGGCGACCACCGCATGCGGCGGAGTCCACGACTCCGACCATGGGAGCGACACAGGAGGCCACTAGGGCGTAGCCCGAGCTCGCCCGCATCCATTTCGGGGGTTTTGAGGGTTAGGGGGTCGCCGGAGACGACGACAGCAACGACGGGGTGGGGGCCGGAGCTCGGCCAGCTCGGGCTCGTCTCCAGAGGCTGCAGGAAGAGGAACTGGGGGCCGGGGCGGCACCTACGGGCCCCTAGGAGCACGCCGGCAACCCCCAAACGGGCGAGAGAGAGAGGCTCTGCCGCGACGGCCATTACCGACAGCACGGAGCTCGGGCTCCGGCGGCAAGAGGGAGGTAGAGGAGGGAAGCTCGATGGGGAAGGAGGGGAATGGAGAGAGGGCCTCACTGCGGACCTCGTGGCACCGGTGGCGAGGTCGGGGGCGCGCCGGAGGCAGTGAATCGACGGAAGGGGGCCGGCGGCCGGAGGTGGGGAAGACAACGGCGATGGCGATGACAGGGGTCGTCCGGCTCGATTCCAATGGCGAGGAGGAGCGGGGCGTCGAGGCGGTTCTTCTGGGCTTCTCGGAGAGGCGAGGGACGGCCGGAGACCAGAGAGGCGAGCTCGAGCTCTAGCTCGGCAATGGAGGCAACGAGGGAAGCAGAGAGAGATGGGGAAACTGGAGAGAGGAGAGGAGGATGAGCTCGAGGGGGGGTCTGGGGCTTCCACGGCGAGGAGATAAGGACAGGGCGAGCAGGAGGTGGCCAGGGGACGTGGCGGTGCCCGGCGATGCGTCGGGCACGCAGCTGCTTCTCCTCCTAGCTGGAGGAGGAAGACAGCGGTGCCCCTGGTGGGCTGGGCCGCAGGTGAGCACAAGATAAGTTTCTCTCTCTCTTTTTTCCTTTTTTTATTTTTATTTCTTTCTGGCATTTTAGGTTTAGGTTTTAAAGTAAAATGTTTGGATATTTTGTAAACCCTAAGTTAGTGTTATGTGAGAGTGACAAAAATAAGCAATGCCACATAATTGTTTCAACATTTTGTAAAACTAAGAAGTAATGGAAATCAATTAATTAATTGACTTCAGTGGCTTTTGAGTTTAAAATAAAATGCCAAAAGTATTTTTTAAAAGAAAACCAATCCTAAATTGTGTTTTCCAAGATTTATCAAAAATGATGGACTTTTATGGAGGCCATTTTGGGTTCATTGATTTGTCACCACTTTGAATTGTTTTGCATATAGAGTTGCTAGGGTTTTTCTCTTGTTTTTCCATTTCACTTCTAATGCAATAATGAAGATATGAGCACAACCTTCCTATTCATCAAAGGGGTATCTAGGGATGTGACAACTTGAAACACTTCAATACTTTCCATGGTGGCAAAGAGTGTAGTGACTTTTCCCAAGTACTGGTGGAGATAGCTCGGATGATCTACCAGGTCTAGTATCCTTGTTTTTCGAAGGTCTGGGGTAGACGAGTTTGCAGAAATTCTCAGATATGTGCTGAAAGTTGCGGGAAAGGTCATGCAGCTGATTATATCGAGTAGGTTCCAAACCCTCAACCTGACAGTATAACCAAGAAAGATTTCAGAAATTCCCAGGTGGGAATTCTAGTAGTTACTTAGGATTATCTTCCAACAAATGGCCGATGTGAGGTTGGGGTTTGACATCTAGTGGTTTGTTTATTCACGGTATTTCTTACAAAGGACAGTCTTGATATGCTTCATCACATATGCTTCGTCAAGCCCTGTAGTTCGCTAAGCCTAGGGAGTATATTCGAGCGTCATTTCAATATGGCAATCCAATGTACAATTCAGCCCTTCTGAATCTTACCACGAAAATATCGAGTGAAATATTTGTCCTATATTTGTTTCCCTCTTAATTGGCAAGCCTCATCCTTTGTTTTGTTGGAGTTTGGTAATTCGAGTTGCTTCGATGTCAAGTAGTGAATTCAGATCTTTCATAAGTGGTGTTCTCATATTTCTTTGTCAAAGTGTCTTTCTTTCCATCTTGCTTCCGCTATCTTTTCTTTCGTATTGTATCCGGAGATTCATTGTGAAGGCTCTCAGGAGTTTCGGTTTCATCATTCTTCATTCTTGTGTTTCTCTCCCGTGAAGGCTCTCAGGAGTTTCGGTTTCATATCCTTTTCATCCAAATGTGTTTCCTTGTTAGAAATTCTCATCCAAGCCTCTGTTAGTTTTTTCTTCTCTATTCTAGACGGAGTGCTGAAGAAATCTCAGAAGATTCGTCTTTTCATTCTGTGCTTTCAATTATTTCGAGGTTCTCACCTCATGAATTTTACATTTGTACCCGTGCAATCTCTCCTTCCTTACCAATTGGTTGAACAGTGTTTCTTTTGAGCGAGCCCATAACCCAAAGGTTTTCCCAGGATGTTACCTGGCTCTTTATGTTCGAAGATCACTAAATGTTTTCAAGTGTGACATAAGTATGCATTCCATGACACATATTCCTTCTCCAAGATCACTTCAAATTAATTTTCATCGGTGGCTCAACCTTTCCTCATTCATTGTTCCGAAGTGTCTCCGTAATTCTTGATGGTGTTTCTTGTGATCATTCTCAACCTGAAAGATTAAAGGAGAGTTTCTCTTAAATCTTTGTCTATTCCTTTCTAGATTGTCATCTCATCTTCACACTACTCATTTAAATTGTGTCCAATAATGGGAAACTCTTTTCATATCTATCACGTACATTTCATTGTTGTGTTTGTTCTCGATCCACCGAAGGCCATCATTTCAGAAGATTTTTTCGTTCTCAACTTTCACCTTTCGTTCTAAAATTATTCTCAATTGTTGTTTCTTCGTTAGTATCTCAATTGTTCCGGTGCCTCATTCGAGTTTTCTGTTTGGTGGATCCTGATCTCTTCGTTCTCATGCATCCCCATTCATTTCAATTCTTACAGGTGTTTCGTTGAAGACTTGTTCAAGTTTGTTCTCTTATATCTATTCAATCTTTCAAGAAGAATAAGTGATATGCTAAATTTGTCGCTTGTAATCATTTTAACATGATGAAGGATAAGCATAACATAATTCTTATTTCGTTCCCTCGGGATGATTTCAATCCTTCTTGGAGAGTTGTTCATGATATTAAATTCTCGGTTCTAAATTGTTTATCTCTTCTTTTCCAGAGTTCGAAGTTTTCTCTAGTATCTCTTCGCAAAACTTCATCTAAGTGTTTGCAAGGCCATAATCTTATTCTTATAAACTCTCATTTATTTTCATCATTCTTTTGTATGTGGAGGCTCTTCATGGTGGCTCGTTAAGGATGTAATTCATTCTTGAAGTGTTGTTTAAGATTCTTGTTGCTTGATCTCAAGTATTCCTATCTTGCATTTCAAAGTGCAATTCTTCCTCCATTATCCTTTGAGGTGGTGTTATAGCATTCTTGATTCATGAGGAGTCTCGAAGAGAATTTGTTTGAAGAATGAGATATTTAAACCCACCAATTTATTCAATCATGAGATATTTTCAACTCATGATTTCTTCATTGAAGTTCTCTTGGATTGGATCTGACCTAAAGCTTTTCCTAAGGATTGTTTCTGTAATGGTGCCTGTCAATGATCCAAGTATCTTTTTATCCTCTCAATGAAAGAAGTTTTCCATGTATTGTTGTTCCCAACCAAGAAATCCTTGTTTCTGTTAGTGCCAGATTGTCACCTCATAATTTTGAGATGTTTTCCATAAGACGACAAAAAGTCTATTCTTTTTGGTGTTGATTTACAACAACTCCATCCAACCATTCTTTGTAAGGATGCTTTTCTATGCAATTGTTGTAGAAATTGTCATTTTCTTCTCCGTTCTCTTCTCCCCAACGATCTAGCTTATATCTTTTATTCTGGAGGCATTGTGATGTTGTTCTCTTGGAATCATTCATCTCGTCTAATCAAGATCATGTTCTTTCCTTGCTTATCCAATTAACCAGAGTATTCTGAAATCATTAGAAGGCCTTTCCATCTTATCTTGTTTTGCCTCTATTTTCTACCGAAGTGCTACCAAAATTTATTTTGGATACTTTCTTGTTCCTCATGTCATTCTTCATATATTGCAACCTTACATGATTAGATTGGTTCCACTCATTGTCAAAGAAGCAACTAAGTTTTACCTCTTCCTCTTACTCTTTCTATTCTCATTCTAAGATCTCTGGTCAAGATCCCTTGTTAGTGGAGGAGATTTGTAATAGCCCGAAACCGATGGTCCAGAAGATTCCCTTTTTATTTCATTGGCGACGTGTGATTTTTTTGTCGCATTCATCATCGCATCATATGCATCATTCACATTGCATCAGCACTCCATTGCTATCATTTTTCAAAAGTTGCATCCGTTATTAGTTGTCGGTTCTCCCCATTTTTGTCGTTGACCGTTCCAAGACCAACCACACACGCACGCACCCGCGACATTATTAAAATATTGTATTTAAAAGTGTATAAAAAACTTTCTTGGATTAGGTTGAAAGTTAGCGTGCAGTCTCATTTTAGTGTAGGTAGGCCGCGTGCCAAATTTTGTCGCATTCTGAGACCGTTTGATACACCAACGGATGATTGTAGGGGCATCGTCATTGGATAAATTATCAGACATTTTTCGTTTACAAAAAACTGTCATGGGACACAAGGTCCCTCTCTTCTCTCAGCCCATTCCTTCTACACAGCCAAACACCACCCACCAAACCAACCTCTCCGATCGGACCGTGCGACCGCGATCGAAGTTTCTAAATCGCCCCCAAAACCCCCATTCCTAGCGCCCCTTTCCTATTTAAGTAGTCCATAGCCATTTTGGGACAAACCCTAACCCTACCTCAAAATCCACGCGGCACACGCCACCTCCCACCTCCGAGCGGCCAGGCCCGCCGAGCCCGCGCGCGGCTTGCGTGAAGCTCATCTGGGACCGGGCAACCGCCGTCACCGCGCTAGAGCTCCCTGCCTGAACCAATTTATATATGTAAATTGTTCAAATTTGTGTGTGGATTCATAATATCCAACTTTTACACATGTTAAAAATGTTTAACTTGTTGTTTTCATGTAATTTGCATAATGCCATGTGAAAAACGGTTTGTCTCATAACTAATTAATCGTAGCTCCAACTAAAATGATCCACATATATAACTTGACTAGAAAAAAATGTAGAATAACATGGTGGGATTTATTTTTTCTGTTTAATAACTCTAAATGTGTGTTATAGGCAGAACAATACCGAAATCTTAATTTGCATATGGGGACTTTCTGGAATTGCTATTCATTGTTCCAGCCTCATTTGAACTTGCTTAGAATTTCATGTAGTTACATAATATCTTGTTGCATCCATGTTTTAACATGCTTGTGGTTGTCAGTTGCATACACTTTCCATTCATGGCATATTATCTTTTGTTAGTCATATGTTTTAGACCGTAACTCTGGTTTAGATGATCTATATATGTAAATCTACCAGAATGACATGTAGCATCACATGGTTCACTTTATTAAGATATTTAAGAAATATAGAATTTGTTTAGTTTAGGTATGGACCAATTTTGGAAGTAAGATATGGGGTCATTTCGGATGTACTATATGTTGTTTCTCACCTCATTTAAAATACATGGACAGTGTATTTTATTTATGCCTCACCTCTTGCCATGTTTAACAATATTTAATATTGTCGTGTACCTAAACGAGAGTGAACTAAGTAATTCAAATGTGGAGTTTCATCAATATGAAAAACGTTAAATATTGAACTTCACTTAATGTGTAGTATTTATTGTTGTGATTGTCATGCCTTGCATAATCGTATGGACATGCATCATATTTGTTTGTGCATCATGTCATGAATATGTTGTGGTGTCTATATAGTCTTGATTGCTTGTTTCTGGATTTGTTTCTTCTCGATAGAGTTCTGTAACCGCTTTAGAGTGTGAGGATTCATTCGACTACGTTGGTTCGTCTAGTTTGGTTCGTCTTCTTCCAAACGAGATCTTAGGCAAGATGATCATTTCTGTAGATACCACCACTATCATTGTTATGCTAGTTGTCTCATTTCTATCGCTATGTCTCTGAGCCCATCGCTTTTATGCTAAGCCTCCCAACATTTCCATCAAAATCCTCTAACCATCCAAATCCTAACAAACCTTTGTTTGGCTATGTTACTGCTTGCTTAACCCTTCTTATAGCATTTCTTATTGCAGGTGCAAGTTGCTTCCCATGTGACAACATGGTTTCCTTGTTATATCACAATATTATTACTATTTAATTCATTGCACATATATACTTGGTAAAAGGTGGAAGGTTTGGTCTTTAGGCTCGGTGTTTTGTTCAATCATTGCCGCCATAGCTACTTGTGTACCGGTGTTACGTTCCATATTCATCGCTCCTAATATGCTTTGGGTTGTTATGGGGACCCCCTTAATTTGTGTTTGGGATGAAATTCTTCCAGCAAGGCCCAATATTGGTACTATATTTGCTCAACATAATAATGTTGAACACCGTTTGTAAAGCATGGGGCGTCATGAACCCGAGGATTAATTCAACGTAATGCATGGGTACTAGTGCTGATGGTGTTTGTCCGAAACAGGCAGACTGCAGAGCCGCCATGGGGAAACTCGAGGTTTGTTTTTACTCGTAGGATTTCCCATCTGGTAGAGCCCTGAGAAAGAGATACTCATGGATCCTATAGGGATCTGGCCTGTCGGGCGGTCTTGCTGGATCTGTGTTACACTTATCAAAGGTCTTATGCACTAGGATATCGAGGATACCTCGGGCTATCTCGAGGTTGAGGTTTTCTCTCCAGGGAAGCTTGTGATAGTTTGTGATGGACTAGTTGGAGCACCCTTGCAAGGTTAAATCTTTTGGAAAGCCATGCATGTGGTTATGTGGCAACTTGGAAACTTTGTTTAACACCTAGTCATAGAAAACTTGAAGTAAACTTAACTAAAATATGCCAACTGTGTGCGTAACTGTGACCGTCTCTTCTCGTGAGTTCTACATCTGAAAGAGGACATGGTGGGGTTATGTTTGAATCATAAGTAGATTTTAAGGATCATTTCTTGACCAAGTTCACGGCCGATTATGCGTAGACCACCTCCTCTTATTCTTGTACTCGTAAGTTAGCCACTCAAATATATGCTTAGTTGCTTGCTGAAGCCTCACTACTTAACCATACCTCACCCATTAAGCTTTTCTAGTCTTGATACCTTTTGAAATGAGATTGCTGAGTCACTGTGGCTCACAGATTACTACTACAACATTTGTAGGTACAGGTAAAGCGATATTTTGACGTGAGCGCGATGATTGTTCTATTTGGAGTTTCTTCTTCTTCTTCATAATCATAGGAACGGTTCTAGGCCGGCAACTTGGGATAGCAAGGATGAACGTCATTTTATCATTTGATTTCGTCCATAGTCAGACACTTCTATTCTACATGTTCATTGAATGTATTGGAAAATTGAAATGTCATGATGTAGCTTGTGGTGATTGTAAGCCAATTCCATATACTCATATCTTGTGTACATGTACTTTTAATGATATCCATTCTTCCAAAACAACGAGATGCATTTCTATCCCTGCCGAGGCCCTCAACCCAAAATAAGGATATGATCGCATCTTGGGTATTACATCTCGGGCCCGCGCGCCCTAGGAATGGCGTGCGGGGATCTTGTCCGCACGCCCCCCAGGGTCATTGCTCGAAGGGTGCTGGTCACGGTTATCTTGTGAATTGCAAGGTGGAGGTCCCATAGCCGCCGCCGTTTTCGTAGGTGTTGTAGTAAAAATGGGGTCCGGGTTGCGGCTCATGGAACTCTCCTTAGTGTTGTGGTTGTGCTCACAAGAACGATGACCATGATGGTTGCCCCCGTTGACCTCACCCGTAGCCACCTATGATGGCAACTTAGAAGAAGACAGGACGGCCATAGACGTGCCCTTGGCCTTGGGATCCATGAGCATTTGTGAAGATGCTAATGAATGAACGAAGAATTTAATGAAGGTTCGCATAGGCGATCCCCCTACCTGGCGCACCAAACATGTCGGGGTGTGAACGATGATCTATGGGATCAATGTGGTCCCTTGTGGTTCAGGCGGGGTCACACATGCAAAAAGAGGATCATAAAACACATACACACTTCGGAGGATTTTAGCCACGCCCGGGCCGCTTGGAAGTCCAAAACCTTATGTGTTGTCTTCTGGGATTATGTGTGCGTGTCCAAGTACAAAAGCGCGGCAACCTGGCACGGATGCATGAGGAGCGCAACTATGTGTGAAAATGGACCAAGATTTGACCTTTTTAAAGGTAGCCATGGACCTCCTACTATAGTGCAAGGGGTTACCACAGTCTCTAAAATAGTCTTTTTCTTGGGTAAACACTAGCCGCTATAGCTGCCAAAACTGCTCACACGAGCTACATTTGTACATATCTAACCCTGACGAATTAGGAGATGTGCATTAAATGCACTGTGAGGTGTCATGCTGGCGATGTCTTCCGGCAAGGATTGCCTCTCGTTCTGTGCCACTTGCCCAACTACCTTTTATTCTATTGGCACGCCATGGGACAAGTGTCATTAAAGCTGCAGCACACCCGTGACTATTGCTAGGTCGACAGCTCGTTTATGTTGAGAATCAGTGTGATGATATGGAGCGACTGAGATTTGGAGGAGTCCCATCGGGTGCAATAGCTGTTAGGTCTTCTCCCCCGGCAAGGTGGATTGCCATGGGTTTGGTCTTGTTGCTTGTGGTTGAGCTGCCTTCCGGCAGAGTGCTTGCCGGGCGGGGAGGCTGTTGTCATATGTGCACAAGTTAGGGTACTAAGGGACCCGTTCTTTAGTACACTGCACCGCTTCTCAGGCTTGGGACACCCAATTTCCTCAGTCCAAATACGCTCCTCCTGGACCGTATGGTTACTATGGATGCTGATCACCAAGCTCGGCCAAAAGCATAAGCTTGGGGGAGTACGTATTTCTCACCAACATTACATTCATGTTCACACATTTCATATCCACCGTTGATGTTCATCCTCTTTCATTGTATATCCATGCTAATTTTATTTTCACCATCTTCTCCTGTGTTTAAAAATCTAAAAATAGTTCTTGCTTTTTTCGGTCTTTCTTTCTTGTTTAGTAAATCTATAGTATTAAAAGAAACCCAAAAATATTTCTCCTGCTTCTTGCGAGCTTTCCCGTGTAAATAGATTTTTCCCGTTCTTTTTTGCATTGTTTATTTGCTTTCATCGGAAAACCAGAACCTCCAAAAATATTTCATTGTGTTTTGTGAACTTCTTTCCCTTTTATTGAGTCATTGAAAGGAGAAGACGACGACGAAAATGTTGAGTAGCTATGATATGCATTATTGTACTTCTAACAAAAGAGCCAATATTTCCTTGTCTTTTCCTATGTATAAACTGTTCGCAGATTCCAGGTTAGTCCATGGCATACTTGCACTATCTTTATTTTCACATCGTTCTGTCATACAAGTGAAAGGCAATAATGATAATATTTGATGAGGTGATCGTTGTAAAGGAAGATGGTATGAACTCTTTGTTGGAAATATGCCCTAGAGGCAATAATAAATTAGTTGTTATTATATTTCTTTGATCATGATAATCGTTTATTATCCATGCTATAATTGTATTGATTGGAAACACAAATACATGTGTGGATACATAGACAAAACACTATTCCTAGTAAGCCTCTAGTTGACTAGCTCGTTGATCAAAGATAGTCAAGGTTTCCTGACCATAGACAAGTGCTGTCACTTGATAACGGGATCACTTCATTGGGAGAATGATGTGATGGACAAGACCCAAACTATAAACGTAGTATATGATCGTTTTAGTTTATTGCTACTGTTTTCTGCATCCCAATGTATTTGTTCCTATGACAATATCGGACACCGTAGGAATACCTTGCGTGTATCAAACGTCGCAACATAACTAGGTGACTATAAAGGTGCGCTACAGGTATCTCCAAAGGTGTCTGTTGGGTTGGCATGGATCCAGACTGGGATTTGTCACTCCGTGTGATGGAATAGTATACGGGATTATATGAATCCTTGACATAGAGGTTCAACCGATAAGACCTTCGTATAATATGTAGGACCCAATATGGACATCCAGGTCCTGCTAGTGGATATTGACCGGGGAGTGTCTTAGGTCATGTCTGCATAGTTCTCGAACCCGCAGGGTCTGCACACTTAAGGTTCGGTGACATTTCGGTATATTCGAGTTATAGGTGTTGGAGACCGAAGGTTGTTCGGAGTCCGGGATGACATCACGGGTGTCACGAGGATTTCTGGAATGCTCCGGAAACGAAGATTGATATATAGGATTGTTTCATTTGGTCTCCGGAAAGATTTCGGCATTATCGGTAGTGTACGGGGAGTGACGAATGGGTTTTGAGTTTTCACCAGGAGGGGCCCACCCACCCGGGAGTGAGCCTAAGAGCCCAAGGGTGGCGCACCAGCCCTTGAGGCCAGCTCAAGTGGGCTATGGCGCTAGGAAAAGAAAACCTAAGAAAAAAAGAGGGAGGTGGGAAGGAAGAGGAGGACTCCTCCTTCGCCAAACCGATTTGGAGTTGGAGTCCTCCTCTCCTCTCTCGGCCAGCGCCCTTGTGGCTGTCTTGAGCCCCAAGGCTAGCTCCTCCCCTCCTCCTATATATACTAGAGGTTTTAGGGTTTTTGAGACACAACTTTTCCACGTGCAACTCAAACCTATACCTCGTAGTTCTTCCTCTAGATCGGATTTCTGCGGAGCTCGGGCCTTGCAGGAATAGATCATCACCATCACCAGTGTGTCGTCATGCTGACGGAGAACTCATCTACTTCCCTGTCTCTCTTGCTAGATCAAGAAGGTTGAGATCGTCATCGAGTTGTACGTGTGCTGAACGCGGAGGTGTCGTCTGTTCTGTGCTAGATCGGGGCGGATCGTGGGACGACGGTAATTTGAATCATGAAGCTGTACCACTACATCAACCACGTTTCTTAATGCTTCCCGCTTAGCGATCTACAAGGGTATGTGGATCCGATCTCCCTCTCGTAGATGAACATCACCATGATAGGTCTTCGTGTGCGTAGGAAATTTTTTGTTTCCCATGCAACGTTTTCCAATAGTGGCATCATGAGCTAGGTTCATGGGTAGATGTAATCTCGAGTAGAACACAAAAGTTTTTGTGGGTGTTGATGTTCGATTTTATGCCCTCCTTAGTCTTTTCTCGATTCGGCGGTATTGTTGGATTGAAGCGGACCGGACCAACATTACTCGTACGCTTACGAGAGACCGGTTTCACCGACCAACATGCAACTCGTTGCATAAAGTTGACTGGCAGGTGTCGGTTTCTTCAACTTTAGTTGAATTGGATTTAACCGAGGCGGTCCTTGGATAGAGGTTAAATAGTAATTTGCACATCTCCATTGTGGTTTTTGTGCAAGTAAGATGCGATCATACTAGATACCCATAGCAGCCACGTAAAACATGCAACAAACAAACTAGAGGACGTCTAACTTATTTTTGCAGGGTATGCTTGTGATGTGATATGGCCAAAGACATGATGTGATATATTGGATGTATGAGATGATCATGTTGTAATAGTTAATATCGACTTGCACGTCGATGCTACGGCAACCGACAGGAGCCATAGGGTTTTCTTTAAACTAACGTTTCTGTTTGCACATGCGTTTACCATATTGCTAGGTTGTAGCTTTAGTAGTAATAGCATAGATAGCACGACAACCTCAATGGCGGCACGATGATGGAGATCATGGTGTGGCACCGGTGACGATAAATATCATGCCGATGCTTTGGTGAAGGAGATCAAGAAGCACAAGATCATGGCCATATCATGTCACTTATGAATTGCATGTGATGTTAATCCTTTTATGCACCTTGTCTTGCTTAGAATGACGGTAGCATTATAAGGTGATCCAACACTAAATTTCAAGATAAAATTGTGTTCTCCCCGACTGTGCACCATTGCAACAGTTCGTCGTTTCATGACACCACGTGATGATCGGGTGTGATAGACTCAACGTTCACATACAACGGGTGCAAAACAGTTGCACACGCGGAACACTCAGGTTAAACTTGACGAGCCTAGCATGTACATACATGGCCTTGGAACACAAGAGACCGAAAGGTCGAGCATGAATCATATAGTTGATATGATCAACATGGAGATGTTCACCACTGAAACTATACTCAACTCACGTGATGATCGGATTTGAGTTAGTATATTTGGATCATGCGCCACTCAAATGACTAGAGAGATGTATATTTTAAGTGGGAGTTATTAGTAATATGATTAGCTAAACTCAATTATCATGAACATAGTCAAAATAGTTCTTTGCAAATTATGTTGTAGCACGCGTTGTAGATCTACTGGTTTTATATGTTCCTAGAGAAAATTTAGTTGAAAGATGATAGTAGCAATTATGCGGACTGGGTCCGCAAACTGAGGATTGTCCTCATTGTTGCGCAGAAGGCTTATGTCCTTAATGCACCGCTCGGTGTGCTGCACCTCGAGCGTCGTTTGTGGATGTTGCGAACATCTGACATACACGTTTTTGATGACTACGTGATAGTTCAGTGCGAAATACTTAATGACTTAGAATTGAGGCGCTGAAAACGTTTTTAACGTCACGGAACATATGAGATGTTCTAAGAGATGAAATTGGGATTTCATGCTCGTGCCCTTGTTGAGAGGTATGGGACCTCCGACAAGATTCTTTGTCTACAAAGTAAAAGGAGAAAAGCTCAATCATTGAGCATGTGCTCAGATTGTCTAAGTGCAAGAGTCGCTTGAATCAAGTGGGAGTTAATCTTAAAAGTCACTGCCACCAAGCTGCTAGAGCTTCGTGATGAACTATAACTTATAAAGGATAGACATGATGATCCCTGAGCGATTTGCAATGTTTGAATCAAGTAGAAATCAAGTAGGAGAATAAATTGTTGATGGTAAGTAAAACCACTAGTTTCAAGAAGGGCAAGGGCTTTAAGGGATACTTCATGAAAAGGCAAACCAGTTGCTGATCTAATAAAGAAACCCAAGGTTGAACCCAAACCCGAGACTAAGTGCTTCTGTTATGAGGGGAACGGTCACTGAGGCGGAGCTACTCTAGATATTTGGTAGATGAGAAGGCTGGCGAAGTCGACAGAAGTATATTTGATATACATGATATTGATGTGTACATTACTAGTACTCCTAGTAGCACGAGGGTATTAGATACCGGTTCGGTTGCTAAGTGATTAGTAACTCGAAATAAAAGCTACGGAATAAATGGAGACTAGCTAAAGGCGAGGTGACGATACGTGTTGGAAGTGTTTCCAAAGTTGATGCGATCAAGCATCGCACGCTCCCTCTACCATCGGGATTGGTATTAAACGTGAATAATTGTTATTTGGTGTTTGCGTTGAACATGAACATGATTGGATCGTGTTTATTGCAATACGATTATTCATTTAAAGAGAATAATGGTTATTCTATTTGCTTGAATAAGTACCTTCAATGGTTTATTGAATGTCGATCGTAGTGCTACATATGTTCATAATATTGATGCCAAAAGATACAAAGTAATAATGCTAGTACCACTTACTTGTGGAACTGCCACTTGAGTAATATTGGTGTAAAAATGCATGAAGAAGCTCCATGCTGATGGATCTTTGTACTCACTCATTTTTGAAATGTTAGAGACATGCAAACCATACCTATTGGTATAAACGCATGAAGAAACTCCATGCAGATGGATCGTTTGGACTCACTTGATTTTGAATCACTTGAGATATGCAAATCATACCACATGCAACAAGAAAGTGACTTGTTGGAAGTAATACATTTTTGATGTGTGCAGTCCAATGAGTGTTGTGGCACGCAATGGATATCATTATGTTCTTACTTCACTGACGATTTGAGTAGATGGAGGAGTATTTACTTGATGAATCACAAGTATGAAATATTGAAAAGTTCAAGCCTATTTCAGAGTGAAGATTGTCGTGACAAGAGGATAAACTGTCTACGATATGATCATAGAGATGAATATCTGAGTTGCGAGTTTTGGTACACAGTTAAGACAATGTGGAAATTGTTTTGCAATACATGCCACCTATAACACCATAGTGAGATGGTGTGTCCGAACGTCACAGCCACACCCTATTTGATATGGTGCATACTATGATGTTTCTTATCGAATTACCACTATCATTTAAGGGTTATGCATTAGAGACAACCACATTCACTTTAAATAGGGCACCACGTATTTCCGTTGAGATGACATCGTGTGAACTATGGTTTGGAGAAACCTAAGCTGTCGTTTCTTGAAAGCTTGGTGCTGCGACGCTGAAGTGAAAAAGTTTTAGTCTAATAAGCTCGAACCCAAAGTGGATAAATGCATCTTCATAGGATATCCAAAACAATTGGTTACATCTCCTATCTCAGATCCACAAGCAAAGTGTTTGTTTCTAGAAAAGGGTCCTTTCTCGAGGAAAGGTTTCTCTCGAAAGAAATGAGTGGGAGGGTGGTGGAACTTGATAAGGTTTTAGAACCATCACTTCAACCAGTGTGTAGCAGGGTGCAAGAAGTTGTTCCTGTGGAGCCTACACCAATTGAAGTGGAAACTAATGATGGTGATCATTAAGCTTCAGATCAACTTACTACAAACCTCGTAGGTCGACAAGGTCGCATACTACTACAGATTGGTACGGTAACCCTGTCTTGGAGGTCATGTTGTTGAACAACAATGAACCTACGAGCTATGGAGAAGTGATGGTGGGTCGGAATTGCGGCAAATGGATGGAGGCCATGAAATCCGAGAGAGGATCCATGTATGAAAACAAAGTGTAGACTTTGGAAGAACTACTTGATGGTCGTAAGACTGTTAAGTTAAGATGGATCTTTAAAAGGAAGACAGACAATGATGGTGAAAAGTCACCATTAAGAAAAGCTTGACTTGTCGCAAAGATGTTTTCAACAAGTTCAAAGAGTTGACTATGATGAGACTTTCTCACTCGTAGCAATGCTAAAAGTCTGTTGGAATTCCGTTAGCAGTTTCTGCATTATTTATGAAATATTGCACATAGGATGTCAAAACATTGTTTCCTCGATGTTTTCCCTGAGGAAAGGTTGTATCTGATACAACCAGAAGGTTTTGTCGATCCTAAGGATGCTAACAAGTATGCAAGATGCAGCGATCCTTCTATGGACTGGTGCAAGCATCGGAGTTGGAATATACGCTTTGATGAGATGATCAAAGCTTTTGGGTTTGTACAATATTTATGAGAAACTTGTATTTCCAAAGAAGTGAGTGGGGGCACTATAGAATTTCTGATAATATGTGGTTGACATATTGTTGATCCGAAGTAATGTAGAATTTCTGTAAAGCATAAAGGGTTGTTTGAAAGGAGTTTTTCAAAGGAAAACCTCGATAGAGCTACTTGAACATTGAGCATCAAGATCTATAGAGATAGATCAAAACTCTAAATAGAACTTTCAATGAAATGCATGCCTTGATAAGTTTTCGAAGGAGTTCAAAATAGATCAGCAAAGAAGGAGTTCTTGGTTGTGTTGTAAGGTCTGAATTTGAGTGAGACTCAAAGCCCGACCACGGCAGAAGAAAGAGAAAGGAAGAAGGTTGTCCCCTATGCCTTAGCCGTAGCCTCTAAAGTATGCCATGCTGTGTACCGCACCTGATGTGTGCCTTGCCATAAGTCTGTAAGGTGTACAAAGAGTGATCCAGGATTGAATCACTGAACAACGGTCAAAGTTATCCTTAGTAACTAATGGACTAAGGAATTTTTCTCGATTATGGAGGTGATTAAAGAGTTCATCGTAAAGGGTTACGTCGATGCAAGCTTTGACACTAATCTGAATAACTCTAAGGAGTAAAGCGGACTCGTATAGTGGAGCAGTCATTTGGAATAGTTCCAAATGGCACGTAGTAGCAGCATCTACACGATAACATAGAGATTTGTAAAGCACACACACCTGAAAGGTTCAGACTCGTTGACTAAAACCTCTCTCACAAGCAAGATGTGATCGAACGCGAGAACTTTATGGGTGTTGGATTCGTTAAAATCACATAGTGATGTGAACTAGATTACTGACTCTAGTGCAAGTGGGAGACAGTTGGAAATATGCCCTAGAGGCAATAATAAATTAGTTGTTATTATAGTTCTTTGTTCGTGATAATCGATTATTATCCATGCTACAATTGTATTGATTGGAAACACAACTACATGCGTGGATACATATACAAAACACTGTTCCTAATAAGCCTCTAGTTGACTAGCTCGTTGATCAAAGATGGTAAAGGTTTCCTGACCATAGACAAGTGTTGTCACTTGAGAACGGGATCACATCATTCGGAGAATGATGTGATGGACAAGACCCAAACTATAAATGTAGTATATGATTGTGTCAGTTTATTGCTACTGTTTTCTGCATGTCAATGTATCTGTTCCTATGACCATGAGATCATGCAACTCTCGGACACCGAAGAAATAATTTTGTGTATCAAACGTCGCAATGTAACTGGTTGACTCTAAAGGTGCTCTACATGTATCTCCAAAGGTGTCTGTTGGGTTGGCATGGATCAAGACTGGGATTTGTCACTCCGTGTGACCGAGAGGTATCTCGGGGCCCACTTGATAATATAACATCACAACAAGCCTTGCAAGCAATGTGACTAAGGAGTTAGTTACGAGATCTTGTATTAAGGGACGAGTAAAGAGACTTGCCGGTAATGATATTGAACTAGCTATGGTGATACCGACGATCGAATCTCGGGCAAGTAACATACCGAAGGACAAAGGGAATAGTATACGGGATTATATGAATCCTTGACATAGAGGTTCAACTGATAAGATCTTCGTAGAATATGTATGATCCAGTATGGACATCCAAGTCCCGCTATTGGATATTGACCGGGGAGTGTCTCAGGTCATGTCTGCATAGTTCTCGAACCCACAAGGTCTGCACACTTAAGGTTCGGTGACGTTTTGGTATAGTTGAGTTATAGGTGTTGGTGACCGAAGGTAGTTCGGAGTGCCGGATAAGATCACGGATGTCACAAGGGTTTCCGGAATGGTCCGGAAAAGAAGATTGATATATAGGATTGTTTCATTTGGTCTGTGTAAAGATTTCGGGCATTACCGGCAGTGTGCCGGGAGTGATGAATGGGTTCCGAGTTTTCACCGGGAGGGGCCCACCCACCCGGGAGTGAGCCTAAGATCCCATGGGTGACGCACCAGCCCTTAGTGGGCTGGTGAGGCCAGACCAAGTGGGCTATGGCGCTAGGAAAAGAAAACCAAAAAAAGGAAAAAAAAGAGGTAGGTGGGAATGAAGAGGAGGACTCCTCCTTCCTCAAACCGAATTGGAGCTGGAGTCCTCTTGTCCTCTCTCGGCGGCGCCCTTGGGGCTCTATTGAGCCCAAAGGCTAGCCCCTCCCCTCCTCCTATATATACTAGAGGTTTTAGGGTTTTTGAGACACAACTTTGCCACGTGCAACTCAAACCTATACCTCGCAGTTCTTCCTCTAGATCGGATTTCTGCGGAGCTCGGGCCGAGCCCTGCAGGAATAGATCATCACCATCACTGGTGCACCGTCATGCTGCCGGAGAACTCATCTACTTCCTCGTCTCCCTTGCTGGATCAAGAAGGCGGAGGTTGTCATCGAGCTGTACGTGTGCTGAATGCGGAGGTGCCGTCCGTTCAGTGCTAGATCGGGACGGATCCTGGGACGACGGTGATTTGAATCACGAAGCTGTACCACTACATCAACCACGTTTCTTAACACTTCCCGCTTAGCGATCTACAAGGGTATTTGGATCCGATCTCCCTCTCGTAGATGAACATCACCATGATAGGTCTTCGTGTGCGTATGAATTTTTTTGTTTCCCATGCAACGTTCTCCAATACTCTTCTTGTTTTCCATTTTTGTACATATTTTTATCTCATTTGATTTTGATTCAGCATATTATTAGTAATCAAGTTTATGTTGAAAATTAGAGATTATAGTTGATCATGCCATGCTTAAATAGCTAGGTGTGGATAATTATTTATCTTATGTGTCAGCATCATTAAAGTGGTTATGATGTGGTATGGTAGTATGGTATTACCCTCTGAGTAATTTGAGCCGCTTAAATTGACCCTTGTGCAAACATGTAGTTGATTCAAAAGCAACGCAACCTTCATGATATCTAAATTCAGAGTGTTCATGCCCTACACATGCTAATGTTCAATGTTAATTATTTGCTCTCTAGCTGGTCGCTTCTCGGTCTATTGCTACCCTTCACCTATACTAAATGGTAGTACTACTTGTGCATCCAAACTTCTAAACCCAAGTTGTGCCAAATGAGTCCACCATAGCTACCTATTTGTGGTATTAACCTTCTATTCCAAGTAAATTTGCACGTGGCCACGTCTAGACATCAAAATAAATACATGCTTTGTGTGCTTGTACGTACTGCTCATGGAGCAATGGGGCGTTCGATATCTTCCATGCTGATCGGGTTATTCTGAAGATGGGCATTTATTCGCTTGTTATTACACGAGAGAGGGTGCTGAAAAGGATACCCAGTCCTGCATAACAAAAAATCATTAAAAAACTCCTGGAACAGTTGAAATGTTAGAGGGAACCCGAGGATTTTGTCAATAATGTTTTCGCATGGAAGATATTGAAATCTGTTTTGGGACTTTTACACGAAAAGCACACCACCCAAAATTAAAATTCCATCTCAGTTTCAAACCTTGAGCTCTAGCACGTCTGCAAATCAATGATTCCCTCTGTGAAATGCCACTCTTTCTACTTTTATGTTTTACTTTCATATTATGTTCTTTTAGTTGAGTCATCATCTTCTTACCAAAAGCACCAAACCTAACAGCACAATTGTCATCCTTATACATTGAGCCTGGTTAATGGTGGATGTGAGCATGGCTCGAGCTTTTCTACTCTGAATCATAATGTTTAATCATTGCTTGAATTTTAGAGGTGCTCTACATTTGTGTTTTGTGGTCTGAGAAAGGGCTAGCGAGATACCATATCATCATATTATATCATGATTGTTTCAAAAAATTGTTGGCATGTGAGATATTTCATTATTGATCGCTAGTTGGTTATGTTATTGCCATGAGTGAATACGATGTTCAATTGTTATCATGGATATGGTTAGTGACAATTTATGCTTAAAAACTAAACACTAGCTAAGCATACATATGGCAACGAGAACAAAAGACTTTGTAAAAGTTTTATTTATCACTTTCAGTTTATCAAGTGAATTTCTTGAGGACAAGCAATGAGTTAAGCTTGTGGGAGTTGATACGTACCAAACGTATCTACGTTTCCAAACACTTGTACTCTTGTTTTGGACTCTAATTTGCATAATTTGATTGAAACTAACCGTTACAGACGTTATTTTCAACATAACCGCCATTGTGTTGTTTTTGTGCAAAAATAAAATTTCTCAGAATCGAACGGAACTTTTTGTGGATTTTTTGGAATATATGAAAAATAATGGAGTGAAGACCCATCAGAGGGGGCCACCTATAGATGACAAGCCAAAATGGCATACCCACCACCTCGGGTGTGTCTTGATGGATTGGGGCCACCTCATCGCTCCTCCGCCCCTAATACCAATCCTATAAATTCATAATTCTAGAGAAATATAGGATGGAAGATTTCATCGTGTTTTACGAGGTGGGTCTGCCACCACCTCCCGTTCTCCCTCGAGAGGCTGATCTCGAGTCTGTTTGGTGATCCAGAGAGGAGCTTTCGACGTCATCGTCATCACCAACCCTTCTCCATCAACACTATCATGATGCTCACTCCGGGGTTGAGTAATCTCTTTGTAGGCTTGCTCGACTGTGATGGGATTGGATGAGACTGATCATGTAATCGAGTTATTTTGATAGGGCTTGATCCCTTGTATCCATTATGTTATGACATTGATGTTGCTATGACTTTGTTATGATTAATGTTTGTCACTAGGGCCCTAGTGCCATGATTTAAGATCTGAACCTATTATGATTCTATGATATGAGAGTGTTTTTTATCAGTATTGCAAGTTATATGCACCTATTATGTGTCATTATCCGCATACCCGAGGGTGGCAATAATTGTGATTCTTTCCGGTGATTGCTTTAGTTTAAGGAGTTCATGTAGTCACTATGGTTAATGCTTTGTTCCAGCTCTCTATTAAAAGGAGCCCTTAATCCCTTAGTTTACTTATGGACCACGATGCCACAGCAGGGTAGGACAAAAGATGGCATGAAAGTTCTTACCGCAAGCACGCATGACTATATACGAAATACATGCCTACATTACATTGATAAATTGGGGCCATTTGTGTGTCGCTCTAGTGTGTAACTGTTACATGAAAAATGTCATCTAAATCATTATCCATCACCGGTCCACATTCCTACACTTTCCCTATACTAAATCCTGCTAAGTTACTATTGTTGTTACTATTCTTACAATCACTACAAAACTGGTGTTGTTACCGTTACTGCTACTATTTTACTGTGCTACTAAAACTTTTTCTTAGAGAGATATCCCAGGTGTGGTTTAATTAACAACTCGACTTCTATGACCACTAAATATTATTTTGCTCCCCTTGTGTCGAACCAATAAATTAGGGTGTGATATTACCCACAAAGACTTTTGCAATCCCCTATACACGTGGCTTATCACAAACCTAGTTCAATATCGTTACCGACAAGTCTCTTTACTCATTAAGTAATACAACATCCAATGACAAAACTCATTAGTCACATGCTTGCAAGCTAATTGCGATGTTGTATTACCAAGAGGGCCCAAAGATATCACTTTATCATACGGAGTGACAAATCCGAGTCTCGATCCATACCAACCCAACAAACACAATCGGAGATATCTATTGATCACCTTTATGATCACCCAGTTACGTTTGGATAGGCACTAATGACTCTTATGGTGCCATGAGGTTCCACAATCTCATGGTCTAAGGAACATATAGTTTTAATGAAGAAAGTCACTACTACAGGATGGTCCAAAGATGACACATCAACAAGAGACCCTTCGACGAAATTGTGTCTGATGCATGAATCACAAATGGTATAGTTCAAGCTCCCTCACCCATGACACAAACTATGAGCGATGGTGGACCCATAAAATATGATAAATAAAATAGTTGCGTGTACGATATAAGTAAGATAGTTGACTTTTACGAACTGTTTGTGATGAGACGAAATGGCAAAAACGGTTATCAAACATAGATGTTTGTGATGTATGGCACACAGTTCAAAGTGTAGAACTTTTTGCGAAGACACAATATAACGTAAACGGTTACGCAAATCTGGATATGCGAGTTGTAGAAGGCATACATGTCACTTAGATGAACTATTTGGGATGAGTTCGACTACACTTACAATTTATTGTTCTCAATTGTGTGCTCGATACGGCACACAATACAAGACACCAACTATGTACATTATTGTGAGTGATCATTGTCGAATCTGTATTCTTAACTATTTGCGATGAGATCCACACGGTAGACACACTTAATGAATAAATATGATTGAACGACAATAGAGTTAAGCAGTACAGTCTGTTTTACTTCTTGTTATTTTTGTTGCATGACCCCAGGCATCATCCTGACATGGATGTTTGTTGCCGCTGACCGCTGGCTTTTCATCGCCATCTTCGTAACCATCATTGTTCATGTCCTTGTCGTCGTCCTCCTTGTTCGACCATTCCTCCTCCTTCTCATTGGCGTCGTCTTGTTCATATTTTGACGGCTCCTCTTTGTCGTCCTCCTTGTTCGACCATTCCTCCTCATCATCATTGTTGTCGTCTTCTTCATCCTTTGGTGGCTCCTCGCCGTCGTCCTCCTTGTTCAACAATTCCTCCTCTCCTCATCGTTGTTGTTTTCTTCATCGTTGGAAGGCTCCTCGTCTGTTTGTTCATTGTCCGATGCCTCCAATGGTGGAGTCCCATCCATGAACCTAATAAAATGGAGGTCAGGGCTCAATGTCAGACTCATGGAAGATGAGCGTGATGATTCCGAGGTTGACCCTAGTTCAGGCACGAGACTGGCGAAGCTGTCATCCTCGTTGTCGCTCAACATTGTTGCACTACATAATTAAAAAACTAGAGAGAAAGCAAGATTGAACAGTGTGTGGAAGTGTAGAGTGGCTGGCGGGGAGAATGAAGATGGTGGCAACTAAAGCATGGTGTGACGACAAGAGGAATCGCAATTGAACCAAGGAACTCATGGATTATATTGGTGCCTTGGCCGGCAGTTTGAATTCCAATATAATCAACCGCAATTGTGTGTACCCGGCCCGTCACTCTAAATTCCTGCAATTGTGCACTTCTCTATGTGACAATTACGTGCAAGGGTTGGACCATTCAAATGTGTGCAATATGCCAAGTGTATTGCATGTGTACATTTTAGCAGTTCACATGGTTCGCTAGATGCATTGTTTAACTACCCACACACTTATATGAAACACAATGGGTGTGAAACAAGCATTTAACATAGGACAATTTGTAAGAAATATATGAGATCTACTTATTGATGTAGCCATTAATAACCAAACGAAACCCCTAATGATAATTGCAAACATCACATAGAAGATGGCTAATGTGGCAACTACAACCACACATGCTAGTTCATTCATGTCTCTTGTTTTCATATGTTGCTTGTGGTTGTGTATTCCTTGCTTCATCATAGTGTTTGTACATTCCAGATCAACCAGTTCTTCTTCACATTTATGTTACCTTCTACAAGCTTGGTGATAACACTCCGAGCCCTAATATGCCATTCATCATCCAAAGGCACAAGCCTCATATCCATGCGGATGTTAATTAATCAGGATGAGTGGCGGGAATTGTTTGCCAATGTTGAATCCCTTCGTGCATACACGTCGAGCGGGAGTGTGTCCATGTACACAACTCCTATTTTGGTACTTCTCGGTGGTGCAAAACTCTGAATCGAACTCATGTTGCGGGAAGTTACTGGAGTCATACTCTGGATCCGGCAATTGATTACTTTACTATGAGAGATGGGGGGTCCAATTCAGGACAAATTGAGTGAGCTACTTGCTTTTTGACCTGCTAAAAAGATGAGGAATGATTGGTACCTACAAGACGATTCAGATCCATAGTACATCGACCTCCTGATGACATTTTGGAAGTGCTCAGCAGTGACCGCTGTTGTGGTGGTGTTGCCAATGGCACTGCGAAGAGCGATTAAACGAACATGAGCAGTCGCGTTGAAATCATCAACACCACTAGTCCACATTCCCCCACTACCGGCACCACGCTAGGGAATTTTGGGGCTACTGATTGGGAGGCTTTTTACCGATTTGGGGAAGACGGGGAAACTATGGGGATCTAATAACAGCCAGGGGAACTCTTTATCACACCCTGTTGTATACGGCACATGGTTTCCCAAACCAAATCATGTGACAAGGAACATGGCCATTTTTCATGTGCTACCAAGTACATATGGGGCGGTAAACAACCGCCCTCCGAAAACCTAAAAAAACGTTATACTAATAGGGATGTGGTCGTAGACCGAGGTAGTGGCTACCGCATTGGAGGTCAATCTTCGGTCGGTTGGCGGTGTCGGCAAGGTTGTAAGAGCCGCGAGTCTGTTGTCCTATTCTACGACTTTATGATCCGAACAAAGAATGGCGACTCTATGATTTTGGTTGATAGTATCTACGATTTGTGATCCTACCTTGAGAGCTTCGATCCAATTCGCAATCATGATTGTGACAACCTTGGGTGTCGGCATTATAGGAAATCCATCCTTGATCGGTCGATGGTGGCGACATGATAGGAGGTTAATCATCGGTCGACGGTGGGAGATATATGAGGAACTCAATCTTCGTGGTTAGAGCCGGTGTGACTCGAGCACGTCCCTCATGGTCGTAGGCGGGATAGTGGAGCCCGAACTTTAGGCAGGTGCCCCGCTAAGCTCTGCTAGTCAACCATGATGTCTCGCCGTGCCGCTGTTAATCAAGGTATTCCTTTTGTTGAGTGGCGTAATTATGGTATTAAATTCATATAAGGGTACTACTGATTACACATGTAAATGGAGTGGTCATTGATTAGTGTCATCGCATTGTTGGATAACATTATGTAGCGCCCGATATAAATTTTGAATAAAGTCTTGTTATTTATTCAGGCATATTTGTGCATCTATAATCCATATATTAATGTATTTTTTTGAATTACCTGTTATGTGTGCACATGGAACGATATGAATGGATGGGGGATCGTACAAGCTAAAGGTATGTGGATGGCATGCGGGAGTTCATGACTTTTGCTAAACAGACAAAGAAGAGAATTAGCAAAGAAGATTACATCCTTTGTTCATGGAAGGATTATACTAACACGGTGTCACTTCCAATTGATGTGGTCGAGTTACACTTATACAAGAGAGGATTCATGGGTGGATACACTCGACGGACTAGACATGGTGAAGAGCCAGTTATAAATGAAGGTAATAGCTGCATATCGTCGAGGTGACACACCCCAATCAGAGCCGCATGGGTGTTGACTTTAACCTCGGGGCTCGGATGTCAAGATGTCGACAAAAGAATGGCATGCCAAAACCCTCAAAGAAAAACCAAGAGTGTGAATTTATGACACCGACTTTGATGATATCCATATTTTGCTCCTATGATTGCAGATTTCGAGGGCCGAGAACCAGATACAACCGAGTACAAGAAGCTGCCAACCATTGATTAGACATCCAAGAAGAATTCTGAGTTGACTGTCACACTGTGCTTCTCAGATTTAAAGCAGAAAGCGGTCTATCAAACAAGGAATTAACAGAGTTGTTGAGTCTTTTCAAAGACATTCTTCCAGAAGATAATGTGCTCCCAAAAAGCACGAACGAAGTGAAGAAAGTTGTTTGTCCATTGGAACTTGAAGTCCAGAAGATACATGCTTGTGTGAATGATTGTATGTTGTACCGTGGTGCCTACAAAGATTTGTGTTCATGTCCCATATGCAAGCATGCACGATACAAGTGATATGACCTTTTTGCATCATGAATTATTATTGAGATTTGTGTTATTCTTGTGCATTATTCCCTATTATCATACAATTCTTATGCCCTTTCTCTCTTAATATGCAAGGTACATCACAAAGAGGGAAATATCAGGAAATTGGAATCCTCAACCGAGAAACCGAGAAAATGTAGAAAGATCAACATACTCCAAATGACCTAAAAATTCATGGATCATTTTTGTGCAATATTTCAGACTTATTGGGCCAACAATATACCAGATTTGGGCCACCGGCTGGCTACAAGGCAACAAGGCACGACCACCCCCCTTGTTGCACCCTCATGGCTTGTGGGGCCCTTGATGGCCCTATGATGCCCCTCTTGTTCTATATATTGTGTTTTGTCCTAGAAAAAATCATAATAAACCATTCGGGACGAAGCACCGCCGACTTGAGGCGAAAACCTGGCAGAGGCCCTTTTGCTCTCTGGCAGAGAGATTCTGCAGGGGAAATTTCCCTCTAGGAGGGGGAAATCAAAGACATTATCATCACCAACATTTCCTTCTTCGTGGGAGGACCAATATTCATCAACATCTCACTAACACCATCTCATCTCCAACGTAGTTCTTATCTTTTATTTAATCTTTGTCTCAAAACCTCAGATTGGTACGTGTGGGTTATTAGTTGCATTGAATACATATGGTAGTTGATGCTTGTTGGATTACTTGGTGGAAGATATTATGTTCAGATTCTTAATTATTATTATTACACCTATTATCTTGAGCATGTTGATGAGGTGTGAGTAGTAACTATTGTTCCTGATGACATGGGAGAAGTTGTTATAATTAATCATGTAAATTTGGTATTCGTTTGATGTTTTGATGATATGTATGTTGTTACTTCACTTAGTGGTGTCATGTGAACGTTTACTACATGACACTTCACCATGCTATGGGACTACGAGAAGTCATTGCGGAGTAACAAGTAGATGATTGGTTGCGAGAGTGATAGAAGCTTAAACCCCAGTTTATGTGTCGCTTGATGAGGGGATGATTTGGATCCACCCGTTTTAATGCTATGGTTAGATTTATGTTAATTCTTTTGTCATAGCTGTGGATGCTTGCGAGAGAGGTTAATCATAATATGGTTATTTGTTCAAGTAAGAACAACACATTAGCACTGGTCCATTCTACCTCTTCAGCTTGCGTTGGTTTTCCCTTGAAGAGGAAAGGGTGATGCAGCAAAGTAGATAAGTATTTCCCTAAGTTTGTTGAGAACCAAGGTATCAATCCAGTAGGAGGAACAAGCAAGCACTAGTAGAAAAAGGACCTATTGTCCTGGTTCGTGAGGGCCATTTGTCCCGGTTTTTGAACCGGGACTAAAGTGTCGGTACTAATGCCCTAAACCTTTAGTCCTGGTTCTTGCATAAACCGGGACAGATGGGCCTCCACGTGGCCTGTGCGGCGAGCCCAGGCAGGAGGCCCTTTGGTCCCGGTTGGTGTCACCAACTGGGACCAATAGGCATCCACGCGTCAGCATCTCAGGTGCTGGGGGTTTTGTTTTTTGAAAGGGGGGGAAGGGTTTGGGGGTTTTGGGGGGGGGGGGGGTTAGTTTAGGTGTTTCATATATTGTGTTAGCATGCTAATTAATAGAGAGAAGTGTCCTTTCTTATCTCCGTGCTTGGTCGACGCTACGTACTATACGTATAGAGAGGACTAGACATGCTAGCTAGTTAAGCAAATGAAGGAAACAGAAGATCGTCATGAACAGATGCATACAAAGAGAAGTGATATCGACCACCTCTCCTTCTCTGAGCGATTGGTCGAACAACAAGTTCTCGTATATCTATCCGACGCTACTGGCTACATATATACCATATAAGTATCTTTTACAATATAATGTCCTAATTAAAGTTGAACCCTGCAGGGTCCACATAGTATTCTTCGTCTTTAGTGATCGCGTGGTCAAGAAAGAATGCCGCCAATTCCTCTTGAATTCCTCGCATACGATTTGGTGCTAGGAGTTCATCTCGCATTCGAAATATCTAATTTGAAGAAGGGGGTCAATACACATATATGAATAAATGAAACTGAACACAAATGATGGTAATAAAATAAAATTGTGAATATAATTATTTACTCACTTCATATTGTTTCTCGGAGTAGCCCCGCTCACAGGTCGTGTGGCGGATGGACTCGCAAATGTAGTATCCACAGTAATTAGTCCCTTCTTCCTACCACAACCACTTTAAAAGAAATAGAGGTCAATCAAACTGATAATTAGCAAGCATGCTAAATGGTATTGATGAAACTAGCGCTTGAATCACTAGGAGATGAGTGGAACATATATGCTACTATAGTACTTACTTTCGGGTGTCTAAACTGCAGCTTCTTTGGCAGTCCCAGAGTTTTTGAGGTGAATTTACTCCAAACCTTGCCAGACAAAGAAAACAATTACTTGATATCAGAAATGAACAAATTGAAGTTGCCGATATGGTGCGACAATGATAGATTTAACTTACTTCTCTAGAATTTCAGTCATGTCCCCGAACTTCTTGGGATCTTTTCGTCTCGAGTCTAAGACGGTTACTAGTCCCGGCTCAAGCTCAATCTCTAGGAGAATATAGTGGAACCTTTGCACACATGCATAACTCATCAATTACATTACTATTACCTCGACTAATAAGGGAAACCGAATATGCACAAGACAGTAACACTCACTCGAAGTTGTAAGGGAAGAGTATTATAGCTTTGTTTTGATTTAATATAAACGATTGTAGCAGCTTGGCCTTGGTATATTTGGCCTGAAATTTAACCATATATGCATCTATGAGATTTGTGTTAATGAACCCAATATCACCGATTTGTCTTTTCTTCAATTCGGCGATCTTCAATCTGCATAATATAGTGAGAATAATTAAAGATACATGCAATGAAAGAGCCGACCTATATATAGAGACTTCATGACAGAAGTAGTACTACTTGAAGGCAGTAGCAAGTGATCATTAACTTATCGAGGGCCTTTAGATTGAAAAACTCGAAGAACTCATCAAATGGAACATTCAACAGATCAATTCCAACGAGGTCATGCTCCTCTTTAACTCTGAGCGTCAAAATATTCCTCCCCTCAGACTCTCTGTAGGTTTTCATATACCAATCATGGAATCTTCGCATCATCGTTCTTAGAGATTTTTCATCTTTGACGAGAGGCTTCCCGTACACGTATCTGTGTTCGTCCACCTCTAAGTAATCAAAATGTGCATCGTCAGGCAGGTAATCTCCAAGATCGTTATAACCGGGCACCATCCGGCCCGGATGATTCGCGACGATGCTAGACACCTGGAGCGGGGGGAACGATTGGTTCGCTTGTTCGCCGAGCTGGGCAACTTTTCTCCCAGCTCGTAGTTTTGCTAACCTTTGATCACTGATAGTACTCCCGACCGCTCCGCTCCGATAAATGACTTTCTAATAATGCGCTCATAGTTTCCTTTCGCCGGAGACTTTGGTGGTTTCTTCAGGGCAGCCACAGTACGCTTTTGTTTTACCGGATCTATCTTCTCCTCCGGAGGTGGATGTTTTTTTTGCTTTCAACCCTTCAAAGAAGTTCTTCACTTCGGCTTCCACGATTTTAGTGATTTCCTCCTGGCTCCTCTCGTATGGTAACTTCTCTGGAGTCTTCAGAGAAGGACTGTATCTGTATTGCCTGCCTCTGGCTGTACTGCTAGACGCCGGAGCAGACAGAGCGGCTGTGGCTGTCTTTCCTTTCTTATGAGGCAGAGGAGAAGGACGACGCGTAGGAGGAGCCGGAGCGGCGGTGGGTCTCTTCCTCCCTTGTTGACGAGGCGGAGAAGGAGGAGGCAGCTGGCTGCTCGGGCGCGCCGGCGCAGGCGGACAAGGAGGCGGAGTGCCGCCACGCGCCCGAGAAGGAGGCTAAGTGCCCTGATCACTCGCCGGAGGAGGCAGAGTGCCCTGACTTGCCGGAGGAGGAGGAGGAGGCGGAGGCGTCCAATTTGGAAGGTTGATGAGCTCCTTCCGCCATAGGCATGGAGTCTTCAGAGAAGAACCCAGCCGAATCTCCCCCTAAGCCGTAGGGTCATCAAGCTCAAGGTCCTCCAATCTGTCCGTTATTTGATCCACCATCACCCTAGCATATCCTTCCGGAATCGGCTGGCCGTGGTAGGTTGAGCCAGGTTCATTAGGTATAACAGAGTCAACAGCCGCCTTGACTTTCAATGTCATCCATCGCGTCATAAGGTGGCAATGTTGAGACTCTGTGATAGCATGCACGGGGAAGCACGTGAAGACAGGCTCCAGCTGCTGAGTCTGCTCGGTGGAAGCCATGCTGCTTCTCCGCTAAGATGGCGAGGTACCTTCAAGGGAAGCTTCGGCAGGTCGTTTGTTGCGATCTGCTTCTCGTTCCTCTAGCCCTTGTACCCTTTCGTGCAGCTCTTGCAGTTGGCTATGCTCCACTTTCTTCCTCCTCTCCTGGGTTTTGTAACCCCCTGTGTCCGGAAACCCAGCGTTCCACGGAAGGGAGCCTGGCGTGCCTCGTGTCTGTCCAGGGTGCTCAGGATTCCCGAGGGCCATTGTGAGCTCGTCCTTCTCTCTGTCTGGAACGAACATCCCTTCATGTGCTGCGGCGATATAGTGTCGAAGCTTCGTGACGGGTATTCGTAGTTGCTCTTTCGTCCAAATGCACTTCCCTGATACAGGGTGCAAGGTTTCGCCAACCCCGAAGAACCAAGTCCAGCAACGGTCTGCCATCTCAATGTCTCTGGTTTGACCCCTTTAGCAATCAGGTCATTCTTAGCCTTGTCCCACAAAGGTCGGGCTTTGAGGTAACCACCTGACCCCGTGTGATGGTGATGCTTCTTCTTCGCAGCATTTTTCTTGTTTGTCGCTGACATCTTCTTACTCTTTTCCGATGTCTTGTGGGCCACAAATGCGGGCCATTGATCTTTGATCTTCTCAAACCGGCCGGTGAATTCTGGTGTCTCTTCTTTGTCGACAAACGTTTTCAGCTCATTGTTCCACCTCCTGAATAGTTTTGTTACAAAGGGTTTCATATGGAAACTTGTATGTTACAAAGGGACTTCAATTTTTTTGAACTTATTTGAACTCCCTTGTTTTTCTCTGTTCAAAATGCACCATTCAAAGCTGTAAGACCATGAAGTTGAAAAGCATTTGATATGAACTCTGAAACCAAAGTACATACATAGTTCTCTAGAGTATTAAAACCAAAGTACATACATAGTTCTTATTGAACAATATATAGCTCTCCAGAGCATCTAATTAAACCATACATTGAAATTATGTAAAACATTTCAATGCAAAAACAAATGCGATCATAACCGCAACCAAGGTAGGAACTGATCCAACTGCATAATGATACCAAGCCTCGGTATGAATGGCATATTTTCTAATCTTTTTAATCTTCAACCGCATTGC